>NW_007009542.1:0-79005 GCF_000164805.1 Carlito syrichta | reverse complement strand
CCCCCTTTTTTTTTTTCCAATTTGGATGTCTTTTATTTCTTTCTCTTGCCTGATTGCTCTGGTGAGGACTTGCAGTACCATATTGAATAGTAGTGGCGAGAGTGGGCATTCTTGTTTTTTTCCTAATTCTTATAGAAATGACTTTCCACTTTTCCCATTCAATATGATGTTTCCTGTGGGTTTGGCATATATGGCCTTTATTAAAGGTCTCATTTACTTTGCCCATAATCTCCTAGTTAAGTTGCGGGTGTTTTCTCAATTTTTCTGTTTTTTAGAGAGACATCTCTTCGCTTTTTTATCTATCTTACTCTCTCTAAACAGAAAAACAAATCAAAACAAAAGTGAGACTGTGTATACTACAACTAATAATAAATAACATGTGCGATCCTTGTATTTGGATAACATATTTAATGGGGTAAATATAATGTAAATATAGAAATGAGATATTTAAGAAATTCAAAACAAAGAATAATGACTCTTTGCTTTTTATTCCTGGAGGGATGGGGGTTAAGATGGACCATGGTATCCCAGAGACTAAAATGAGAATAAAGAATATGTCAAGGATTTGTAATCTAAGATCGATCCATGGATTGCCAACAAATGGAATATTATAGGGAGAGTAAGGCATGTGTTTTAAGCAAAGTGCCTCCAAATCTCACCTCAAGAAAATAATAAAATTTGGTTGGGGCCAGACTGGAAATAAATGTGTTTAACTACAACAATATAAACAGCATACATCGATCCATGTAATAGCATAACACATGTTTTAGGAATTCTGAAGCAGCAGTAGTTTATCTTATAGACAGGATGCTCAATGGGGAGAGTCGCAGACACAGAAGCAAACAATAGTGGAGGATTTGGGTGGTCTTAAGAAAGACCAATCTCCTCCTACCAAGCTTCTATTGCTTAAGGAATTCACAGCAGGAACTGGTAATCTAACAGAAATTAAGGGGTCATTTTTATTAGTCTATATTTGAGATAGGAAGGCAGGCTTCCACCTTTAACCTTGACCTTCAAGATGCTCAATTTCATTAGTGCGTTACTGGTCCCTTTTCATTGACTTTCCAGATTCGAGGATAGGCATTTCTTCCACCAACTGTGCTTTGTACATTGAAGTTCTATTTTCTCTGCCTAGAAAATTTTCTGTCTCTTATTTTAAATTGATACTCAGTTTTTAGACTCCTGTTGGGTTATAACTTTACCAGGGTTCATCTTTATCATTCTCATAAGTAGACAGGCTTATGCTCTGCTTTCATAGCCCATTTTCATATTAATGATTAATTAATATATATACGTATATACACACATTTGTGTGCATATTGATTATTGTCTATGCATTTCCTCTAACATGTTGGCTCTTTAAAAGCATGGAAAATAACTATACATGCTGGAGATACAATGGTGCCTTAAAAAAGTATTTTGAATCATATTTGGCATTGAATAAACATTTGTTGAATTTATAAATCAATTAATTCTAAAATAACCAGTCAATAGTTAGAAAGTAGTGGAGGCTACAACTAAAAGTGCATGTATCTGAAGAGACAGAAAACTCTGAAACATACCTAAAACATTGTGAGATGGCTGAGGAATCCTGCCAAAATAAATCATGGATTAAGTCTACTCTGGTATCACTGAGACAAAATACCTTGCACTAAGATTTGAAATACTTTACCCTTAAAGGAACATAGCACATCAAAAGTCACATTTTATTCAAAATTCAGACAATGTCAACTTTCTGACATAGGAATTTGGAATAGAGATGTACAAAGACACCAGGGAAATGCTTGGAAGCTCTCGAGTGTGGAGAATTCTTTGCACAGACTCTTTTTCTCTGCGCAGATGAACACCATGAGCTTGCTGGAAGAGGTTCAAAGAACAGCCCACAGCAGCACTCAAGTTTGTTAAAGTGACTGACGTTGATTTCAGCTTGGAATCCAAAGGTGACAGTTGACAAGGAAGAGCGGAAGAGAAAAAGAGGTGAGATTTGAGCAGTTGCAAAGGCCCAAGGCAGCAGAAGGCAAACATCTTCTGGGGTTATCGAGTGCTCATAGCAAGTGGCAGCAGAGATCTTTGTAACACAGTAACATCTGTTGATAGAAGCAGCTAGCCCTAAAGAAATACCCCTCTCTCCTTCCGTTTTAGGATCTGAAATAATAGACACAACAATAACAATAGACACAACAATAATGGATTGTTTGCATTTTGATATCTCACTCAATGCTAAGGGGAGGATCAATTGTAATAAAATAGAAGATAATAGATAGTACCTACTATACATCAGGCATTGTTCTAAGTGTTTTGCTCATGTTAATTAACTTAATAAACTCCCAAATTATGTCATATGAATACTATTATCATCTCCTCTTTTTAGATAAGAAATGGAGACACAAAGCATTAAAACAATTTGTTCAAAGCCACGCACCTAATATTTAAGAGTCAAGCTCCCAAATTCTTAACTGTGTCACTACACTGCTTCTATATTATATCAAGGTTAACATTTAATGAATATTTAACATAAGTCTTTCACATGTCACAGGGATATCATGTGAAATTCTCAATTTAAGCTTTTGAAGAATGTTTTCCATTCTGGTTTTACACATAAGAGAATTGAGGCTGAGAAAGCTGTTATTAATAAGCAGGTATTTAACAATTTCAATGTACACAGTAACATGCTAGGTGATAAGCACATATGGAAAGATGAGCGCTCTGCCCACAAGTAGCTATTACAGTTTAGCAAGGGACTGGGAGTGGTGGAGTAATGATAGCCATTGGAAATAAGCATTTACTAATTACCTATGCTGTTCCAGGTACTGGGAAAGGCATTTTCCATATATTATGGAATATAATGCTTGGGCCATTCCTATGAAAAATTTCCAATTCTAACCCAGCCTTCTGTAAGTGTGTAGTTTTTAAGACATACATATTTATGAACATCAATGAAGAAGTTGGGGAGTCTGTCTTAGCAGAGATGTTTAGTTGAGAAAGCTGATATCTACCACAACTCAAGTTCTTGTACTCAAATTAGGAGCTAGAAACAAACTCAAACTCAGGTCTAACAATGCCAAGCCCTTGTCACTTGATTACAGCATCTCTAGGCTTCAAATTTTAGCCAGTTTCACAGCTTTAATCCTTGTCTTTGCACAGTTAGCATGTGTGAGGGACTCAGTATCGATTCACAATAAAATTGTGAAACATTTAGTGAACGATCTATTTCTAGCACTACTCATGAAAAACACCCAAAGTACTCAATAATTGATACAAATAACCAGGTGCTTATTCAAAACTTTTTTAAAAAAAATTTTGTAGAACATTTTTAAAAGGACAGATGGGAACAGATTTTAGAATAAAAAAGAAGAAAAATGTATTTAAATGAAATACAAAAAAAGTCACACAGACTTTTGCACAGTTTCAGATGCCTTTGTAGGCAGAAATAGTTCTTTTCAAGGATGACCATGAATACTGTAGGAAGGTATAGTATATATTTTCCCTTGGCAATAAAATCAGTATCTCATTGTGTGGCCCCGAGTGTTTCCCATCCCCTCTCTGGACCACAGTCTCCTCAACTTCCAATTTTGTACACTGGCCACACTGGCAAGATTCAAAAGAGGTTCCTTTGTTCGGAGCTCCAAATAAATAGTACCCAGAGCTAGAGTGGTTCCTCATGGCCTGAAAAATCCAAATTTTGCAACTTGAATTCTAACAATCTGAATTAGTCTCTACTCTTTAATCACCTGGCCACTGTAATTTCGTATACCTCCCATCACACAGCCTTAACTACAGGTATTCAGATCTGTGGTTTTGTTGTTGTTTGTATATTCAATTGTTCTAGAAAATGTAATTTTTGTCCAGGATTCAATCCCTTTTCAGATGCTGTTTTGTCTTTTTGGTATGCATTTTTACACTTTTTTCTCTGCACAGATGTTTACTCATCCTTCAAGATCCAAAACCTTGTTTTATGAGAGTAATGGCTTCAAAAAGATACAGTAGAAGTATTGTCTTTGAAATTATGCACTTGCCTATCACATAGCTAGGTGAAAATGTCTTATTTTGCAATCCTCTAATTTGTAATAAGGTTCAAGCTTCTTGTTATGAGGAAAATAAGAATTTTTAAGTGGAATCTTAGGTGTTATATCTCTTTTCATTTATTGAGTGAAATGGTTGTAAAGTAATTTGTTTCTTGTTTGAGTTTTGGGTGAGTTTCTCCCTCTTATTCTTCCCTCATAAATATCTAGGTCTTTAGAGTATATTTCTGAGATGCTCAGTTATAAGATATCTTTTCATGTAAATGTCCTAGGGAAAGTCAGGTGACGTTCTGTTGGACTTGAGCAAAAATTTATGCTGATTTTTCTAATTAATGATGTTTGGGTGGTGTAGCAGAAATTGTATTTCTGTTTGACAGAACTCATGAATGAATGGAGGATTTTTTTTTCTTTTTAATTTGAAATTTTTTTTAGTTCTTCTCTACCTGAAAGACTATACAAGAAAATGCCATTGATACAATATTACCTGTTTCTCCTCTTCTATCTGCAAATCTGTGTGACTACATACTGTGGAATATAGCACCCAACCTTCACCATACCCCCTTGTCTTCTAGTCCTTAGGTAAGTAATTTTTACCATGAAACAAAAGAGGAGCAGAGTATGTGTGTTGGCTAGGTTGAAGGGACTAATGCATTAATTGCCTTTTTGGTTGGTGAACCATGGATCTGTATAAGAATCAACTTTGGGTTTCTTCTCGATTCTCTCCACCCTGTAACTCAAGATAATTCCTTCAAAGATATTTGAACAATTTGCATACCTATCAGTGTTGTTGTAAATTTGAAAGAGTCACTTTTCTTTCATGAGCATTTTATTGGAAAGCTTTTAGGCAATGAGAGTGTATCAGCCTCAGCGAATTAGTCAGTAAGTCATGTGAATCATATACTAGCACTTAATTATTTTAACTTACTATTGCCTCCCTGTGGGCTCCTAAGCTTAGTATCCATTCTGATATTTAATAGGTGCTCAATAAAAGGTTGATTGATGAATTGATTATTCCAATGTGCACTGGAAAATATGGTATATGCTAAGTTAAATGCTTTCTTACTTAACTCAGTTACAAGTTTAAATATAATTGTGTCTCTATAGCAATTTTTCAAAAGAGGAAGTCCATTAACTCTGCTGACATGTGTAAGCTCCAATTTGACTTAGTACTCCAACTCAACATTTCTAAAATGGGTTTAGTTGATTAAATGAAACTATGTTGGATTATTTGTCTCTCTGTCTGGTAGAATTCATGACTGAGTGACTCCTCATATTTCAGTGTTCAGGCTTCAGTGACTTGCTGAGGAAAATCACTGTTTTGTTTTGTTTTTTTAAAGAAAGAGGATTAAATATTTTATTTCAAGAAAGGATGCAGATAATTAAATGTACAACTTAATTGGAATAGTTTATATTCACTGAATATTTGAATTTATCATTCCAAATTATCTAGTATATTACAGCTTTTCATTCATTCTCTTATACTGACTTAACCCCTGGAGAAAACATCCACCCCAAGAACAATCTCAAAAACTGTGTCAGAGTAGAATTAATGCTGTGATCTTTTTGTTTATTCATCTTATTAGTTTCCAGCTACTTAGCACAAAACAATTTATTTTAAAAAATTTATTTTATCCTGTCAGTACTTTGAAATTGCATAGAAAAGCCCTCTGGCAGAAGCACACAATTCAGAGTAAATAAAGTTGCTCTAGAAATAGCTGATCATCATCCCATGTTCATGATTTTAGAAGTGAAAATATAAACAAAATTTCTGTTCCTCATTGGTTAGCATCCCCAACCTGAGAAGAGCAAATATCAATTTTGACTATACTGTGGTACACAAGGCCACTATTTGTATGGAAAATAATGAGGTGTGACACTCAGATTTATCCTTCAAGACTTTCTGTCCAATTGCAATAAAAGAAAGAAAATTTTTTAAAAGGACAAAATAAAAAGTTTTAGCCAAAAATGTCTACTTGGCAGCATTTTTAGGATCTGTTTTGGCAATTTTCTAGTCTAGAAAACACACCCTCATGGAGTTTCCATCCAATTATAGTCAAAGACAGTGGAACAAAAATCTGACCATTTTCACTCAATATGAGATTCCCCTGACAGATGATCCTTGATCCAGACTTCCTTATTTAGGTTGTCAGAGGTTTTTATCAGGTTTGCATTGTCATCTGAAACTTCACCCTGTCCACTTATCTTTCCTTTCATGCTCTTTCACAGAATAGCTCCCTAATAAACCTTTTGCACTCCTAATTCTATTCTAGCATCTGCTTCCAAGAGAACGCAACTTTTGGACAGTATGTTGGGAAGGTCAATAAGAAGGTAAAACAAATGGATGAAATGTCAAGAAAAAGAGTTGGTATTATTTTCCCTCTACTCTCAAGCAGCCATTTGCAAGTATAATTTGAACATAGGAGGAAGGAGAACTTCTTTCTGTTTAGGGTTACAATTAGGCCAACTACTCACTTTCAGACAGCTTGTGCTAGAGTTTGAAGAACAAGCCTATTTAATAATAAGAAAAATATGCCAGGTGTTTCTTTGTGCTTATAGCTCTCTTTTTATGGTAAGAAGGTATCATTAGGCCAAGATAGAAATCAAGCCCTCCTGGGTTCCTGGGCACATTTTCTTAGCAAAAGAAGAAAGTCATTATAATACATGAGTGCTAAAGGATGTCATCATCCTGGGTGTGCAAGCAGAGCCTTGCAATTAATTTATCACCATTTGGGACACTCCCTGAAATCATTTGAATTGTGCAAAAACATGCTCATCTAAAGACATGGCAGCTCAAGGAGATGAGATAAAACCTGACTCAGGTGTCATGACCGTCATCATAATTACCATCATTATTACTAGATATTGAGTATTAAATACTGAGTATAATTAAATATTGAGCATTTAATATGTGGCAGAGACTGGGCTAGGTGTTTTACACTCATTATCTAATGTGTAATTTACAACTCTACCATGTTGATATTATGATGTCCAATTTTCAGATATGAAAACTAAGCCTAGGAAGTTTAGACAACACGTCCAAGGACATATTGTTAAAAATACCAGTTGTGCTGGGCTCATCAGATCTGAAAAATGAAATTTATTTCGCCAAGGTCCAAGGCCATTGTTCTTTTCCTTTCATCTAAGAGTGCTATTAATGGGAGCACAAGAAAGACTTTATACCACTTTGGATGGATTATAGCTTTTTTATTTTTCCTGACATGTCTTTCTGGCATATGTGATATACACAGATTTTATTGCTCAGAATGTAATTTTATTTCTCTGATCAATCAGAAATGTTTATTTCCTTTCTCTCTTTTGCTTCTTCTCATTAAGAGTGCAGAAATTATTCTGGTTTTTGATATCAGATCTATATTGTTTTCTGGCATAACTATTCTTCCCAAGCAAAACTATTTTCTCATTTGTGGGGTTGTATTTTAACTAAACTGTTATAATGTTGCTGAGTGGTAAGCACATGGACTATAAGTGTAGCAGACATGGCTTTTAATCCTGGAGTTGATGCTAATACTCTGGGGGAGCTAACAACTTTTTTTTATCATCTATAAGATTCAGAGGATAACACCTATTTTATAGATTTTCAATGAAGAATAAAATGAGAGCATCTGTTCAACTTTTCCTTCGTTCATTCAGCTATCATCATTGGTGACTGGAAAGGGAGATATAAACAAGCATATGCAACAAAACAGACTCATAGGTTATTATGGCAGAAAAAGATACATAATTAAGAGATTTGACATAGGCAGGGGATTGGACAGGCAAGAATTTTTGGAAGACAAAACCCTGAATTGAGGTTTTAGGTATGAGAAAATGTAGCAGAAGCAAGGAGATAGTCTATGGGGACAGAAAGTGTCAGAGCAGAAAGGATAGTAAAAGCAGCTGAAAAAAAATCCATAGGAAAAAAATACATTATGGATGTTTTGGGCAATAGTTCAGGAAAAGTTGCCAGTTGTGGGTATAAATTTTGAGATAGTGGGTAGATCTGCTTATGCTATTTAGATATTCATTTGTGTGTGCTAAATATCTAAAGACTGAAATGATATCTCATGCATAGTAAGTGCCTAAGAAGTAATACTTCCATTTTAATTTGAGGCCATTGTTTTTTACATATTTATTCCTTCCTCTACTCTTCTTAGTCCTTCACTATGACCCACTTAATTCCCTATCAATCATCAGAAACTACTCATTTGAACTGGTGTTCATTAGTTTGGGATTACAATCAATGAGCTAAAAGCATTTACTCAGTTTTGCTTTTTCTTTTTTCCTCCCCCAAAGGTTTTCTGAATAATCCATATATCTTCTAAGTAATATTAGCTGCCTCTTTTCTGTGAGGTGTGGATCAGGTAGTAGGAGGTGATATTATAGATGTTATAGATATCTTAAAAGGATTATCTGTTGATAATGTTCTATTAAGGGTAGAAACAGAATAGTGAACTTGTATATTATAAAATTGTAAAGTAATAAACAACATAAAACAAGGATTATTATTCTTGAAGGTCAAGTAACCCACCAAATAATAAATGAGTATATTCATAGATAAAGTACAAAAATATCTTAGCTTAAACCCATCACTCAAGAAGTTATAAAGGGATCACTACATACAAAAGAGAATTACAATTTACAAGATATGCTTGTTTTGCAAAAATAGCTTTGCAAAACAGCACCAGTGGACATTCACTTATTTGTTGTTCATTCATTCATCTATTTAGCCACTCATTTTACAATATAGATTAATTAAGCAACTACTACTAGTCAAGCTTGATGTTAGTTGCTCAACATATGGCAAAATAGGTTATCATCTTTACTAGATATCAGCATTTTAGGTGGGAAGGCAGATTCTAAACAGATGATTATAATTAAATGAAATGTATAGTACCTAAGAAGAGGTGGTAAGTACTTGGTTGTCTTAGAAGAAGAGAAATATGAGTCATAATCTGCATGAAGAATGTCAGTATTGGAAGATAAATACAAATTATCTGGATGAACTACAGAAAAGAAGCTTAAGCAAGCATAAAGATCCTCAAAAGCGTACCACAATACAACCAAATGGCTAAGACTTTGAATTATGAAGTGAGAGGAATTGTTTCAAAATCTTGCTTTTTTCTCTCTTTATTCCTCTCTAATACCTTGCCCCCCACTGAGCACTTTATTCTGGGCATTCATGAAAAAATCTATTGGATCAAGTTCTCCAATCCTTATGGTGGTCATATGACATCACGATTTTCCAGATGATGTAGCTCGCATGGATATTTTGGATGGGCTACAGGTCTCAAAAATTAAGCAGAAATTTAAGCTAACGTTATTCAATCCCATTGTTTCATCTGAGTCTTTGCATAACTGGGGATCATTGTTGACCAAAAACCACAATAGATTCTGTGTTAGACATTTTAATAACCCCAATAATAACAATGAACAATAACAGCAAAATAACTATTTGTAACTGATCTTACTTTGAGGAAGGCAATGCTCTAATCAATACTAAAACTTAGAAACAGTTATTTTTATCTGACAGATAAAGAAGCTAAAGTTTAACTGAATCATATAATTGCCCAACTATATAACTTGATGGTGATAAAACAAGCAAACAAATACAGAATCCAGGCCCATTTGACCCTAGAGTTCATACATGTCCAACCTCCTCACAGAGCTTCCTTCTGTTAGAAATGCAGCAGGTCCCTCTCCTCATCTGCCTGCTGCCTGTGCTTCCATATTATTACATGAAGGTGCAGGACATGCCTATCCTAGAGGTGAAAAAACTGCAATTATTCAGGCAAAAAGTAGCAGAAGGCTCTAGAACAATAACTTGGAAGTGCTTACTTAGGCCTTCAGGGGGAGGCACCCACCCATCAGGTAGCTACATCAAACAGCACTTTCAACTATCACTGATTTGATTGCTACCATTATTCAAATGAAAAAATTTCTTCTCTAAAGTCCTCTCTAAGATGCACTGTAACTGTAAACATCCTCAGAAAACTCCCACATGTCTCCTTAGCAGCCCACCTGTTAATTCCTTGCAGAAGCTAGGATGCTATTTTTTTCTCCAAACACATTTTGAAATCCTGGAGTCAGATATATTTGGTCTCTGATCTTCAGTTGTAAAATTGAATAATCATGATTAGGTTTTCTTTCTTTAGCCTCAAGTACTTTATTAAAAGTACAATGATTAGATAATGAGATTAATTAAGTAAAGATAATTGACATAATGATAAATGAGTTAAGTAATTATTATGGTAGCTAATATTTATTTAGAATTCACTACATATCAACACTGTGATGACTTTGTGTCATTGAACTCCTATAACAGACCTAAAGGTATGTACTATTACTTTCTCATTTCACAAATGGAGAAGTCAGTGTAGCATTCATATACTAAGGTGACCCCCCCATATAACTTTTTCTCCTTCAATTCAGGCAGAGACTGTGGATTGCTAAAGAAGAAGACACTTTTCAGATGTAAGGTCCCAAATCATTTGACTTTGAGTTAATCAAGAAGGATATCATCCTTGGTTTGTCTTCTCTAATTAAGTGACTTTTTAAAAATTTTTATTTAGAGCTGTGGGGTACAATTCAGGGTAAGGTATACAAATGGTCACTGTACAGGCAATGTTTGGGCCTTTCTTTTGACCCTACTTCACTTGGTTTGAGATCGGGCACCCTTATTGATGTACTGTACCACCCCGACCCTGGCAGTTTCCCTCTACTGCCAATCCCTCTCTTGTAGTATTTTGATTATTGCTTGGTGTCCACTTAAGAGTGAGAACATGTGGTACATAAGAAATAAGTTAGACAAGTAGGAACTCATCAAACTGAAAAGCTTCTGCAAAGCAAAAGAAACCGTCCAGAGAGTGGAGAGACAATCCACAGAATGGGAAAAAATATTTGCCATTTTATCTGACAAAGGCCTAATATCTAGGATCTATAAGGAATTCAAACATGGCGAAAAGAGCAAAGTCAAGTGACTTCTAAGTAGAGGTGGTGATTGGTAGTCTTGGGAACACAGATATATAGGCCACAACCTGGGTGTAGAATGTCAGTATTAAAGGATGAATAAAAAGGTTAAGTAATGGTATAGAGCCGCTGAAGTGCATTGCTAGCAACGCAGATTAGGAGAAAAAAGTCAGAAACATTTTCTGTCTGGACTTGCAAAAGGCCATAGTTCTACAGATGTAAGGAAATGAATTCAACCAACAACTTAAGGAAACTTGGAAAAGGATTCTACCCCAGGCAAGCCGCTGAATAAAATGCAACCTGACTAACACTTGATTGTGACTTTATAAGACCCTGAAGCGAAGAATCAGCTAAAATGGGCCCAAGATCCTAGCCCATGGAAACTGTGAAAAAATAAATATTCTTTCAAAAATCATTTTTAATTGAGGTAAAATTCACACAACAAAGTTAACCATTTTAAAGCGCATAATTTTGTCACACTCAGTACACTCATTATGTTGTGCAATCACCACCACTATCTGTTTCTAAGACATTTTCATCACCCCTCCCCAAATTCCTGTACCTCTTAATTCTTTTCCCCGCCCCTAGCAGTCACTAATTTTCTTCTGTCTTTACTTATTTTAGATATTTGATTTAATTGAATCATATAATATGTGACCTTTATATCTATTTTTGCTTGCCTTAATGTTTCTGAGGCTTCCCTACATCGTAGCAAATATCAGTACTTTATTCTGTCTGTGACTGAATCATATTATATTGTATGGAAAGAAAGCATTCTGTTTATTCATTCTTCTGTCAATGGCCACTTGTGTTGTGTTCACACTTTGACTATTGTGTATAGTACTGCTATGAATATGTGTATGTGTATTTGTTTGAGTCTTTGCTTTCAATTCCTTTAAGTATTCAACTAAGAGTAGAATTGTTGTGTTATATGAAAATTTTATGTCTACCTTTTGAGGAACTTCCAAACTATAATAAATATGTTTTAAACCCCTAAGTTTATGGCAATTTGTTGTGTAGTAATAGAAAAAAAAAAGGTCTAAGGAACAACACCACAAACACACACACATACACACACACGCACATACATATACATACAACAAGAATGTAATTAGTAATTGAAAGATCAAGGATTTGATATTAGATTTATGTCATATTAGGTGAAAGGATTGTAAGCATTTTCTTTTCTTTCCTTTTCGTTTTTTTTTTTTTTTTTTTGAGTTGGAGTCTCACTCTGTAACCCAGACTGTAGCGCAGTGGCCACTCCCGACCACTGCAGCCTCGACTGGCTGGGCTCCGGCGATACTTCCGCCTCAGCCTTCCAAGTAGCTGGAACTACAGTCATGCGCTACCACACCCGGCTAGTTTTTTTTTTTATTTATTTATTGTAGAGATGAGGTCTTGCCAAGTTGCCCAGGCGGTTCTCGAACCCGCAGGCTCAGGCAATCCACTCACCTCAGCCTCCCAAAGCACGGGATTATAGGCTGAGCTACCGAGCCCGGCTTGCATTTTCATATCAACTTATTTTTACTACAAAATTGACTGAGTTTCTAACATAGGCCAGTGATTCTCAAAGTATCTGGACAAACAGCATCAACATTTCCTGAGAACTTGTTAGAAAAGCAAATATTAGGTTCTATCCCAGACCTACTAAATAAGAAACTCTGTGGTTGTGGTTCAGCAGCCTGAGTGTTCATAAGCCTCTGGGAGCTTCCGATTCACATTGATGCTTGAGATCTACTGCTATCATCAAGCAATTATCTAGGAATTTAAGCTTAGAAAGTGCTAAATATGAACTTCCACTCATTGAGTGTACCATTTAAGGGGGAACTGATAGATACGAAAACAATTCCAATATAGTATAATCATCAGCTAGTGACAGAGTATAAATTATGCTTTGTAAGATTCACAGAAGAACAAAACCTTTCTAGGAAACATGGATTTTTTTTTACAGGGAAGGTAACATGCAAGAATGGTCTTAAATAGTAGAAGGTCTGCAGTTGCTAGAAAAGAAAAACATTTAAAGGATGCAGATTTCTAAGTAAAATGATGGTAGCATGGATCACAATGTGTTGGAAGAGCAGGCAGCAAGATGGAGAACATGGGAGGGGACACCAAAAGATGAGACTGAACAGGTGTTTTAGTCGGTTCAGGCTGTTATAACAAAATACCACAATCTGGGTCGCTTATGAACAACAGAAATGTTTCTGGCAGTTGTGCAGGCTGCAAAGTCCAAAATCCAGGCGTTGCCAAATTTGGTGTCTGATGATGGCCTACTTCTCCATAGATGACATTCTTTTCACTGTAACCGCAGCACATGGAAGAAGCGGTAGGGGTCTCTCTTGGTCTCTTTTATTAGACGTTAATCTTATGCATGAGGTCTCTTGCCTCATAATCTAATCACTTCTCAAAGATCTCACTTTCTGGTGTCATCACTTTGGGATTAGGATATTAATTTATGAATTTAAGAGGACACAAATATTCAAACAGGAACAAAAAGTGAACAGAAAAAATCTGAATTTTATCTGTTGCACTTAAACCATTAAACCACATTTAGCAGAAACAGCACCTACTTGGAATTTCATTTCAGAAGGCTAAAGTTGATGGGAGAAATTTTTAGTACATTAAGAGGAACTTTTGTTGTACAGCTTGCTACTTTCTTAAACATGTAAAATCACTGGGCCTCCGTGTCTTTTTCTGTAAAGGGTTAGAGCACTTTAATTTTTTTCAACTTCATTCACAACCTTTACTTAAAGTTCGGTTATTGATAACACTTGTGAAGTTTTTGCTGTTAACAGTAAAAATCATAATGCTATAAGACTTTGCTGTTATTATCCAAATTATTCAACTGCTTCCACCTTGATTTTCTCAGAATTAAACATAATAGTGTTTAATGAGTGCTTGATATTTATTAGGAAAAATTATAAGCTCTTTTCCTTACATTATTAAAGTTATATAAACTAGTGCTTGTCCAAATTTAATGTGCTTGAGGATCATTTGTGGATCTTGTTAAAATTCAGATTATAATTCAGAAGTTGTGGGATTGAGCCTGAGATTCTGTATTTCTAACAAGCTCTTATGCGATGCTTATGATTCTGAAGACCATGGAGGAGCAAGACTATAAACAACATTGTTTTGTATATAAGGAAACAGGATTAAGAGATTTGATACATCAGGACCGTAGGAAGTTGAGAAAAGTCTGAATTCAGGTGCATTTGATCAATCAATAATGTGGCTGCCAAGATGCTGAACGTTTCTGAGATTAAAGTCAGCAGAGTGAGTTTTGAGGACTCTGGCCTGTCTTAAATGGTGCGAATTTATTAGGAAGGGATAGGAGACAGCATGAGGTAAGTTGTGTGCAACCTCTTTATGAAACTTTTTGAAAACTACTGGATAATTTTGAGCTGATACAGTTTCTAAAGTTTAGCTTTGAACTAAAGTTAACTAATGGAATGCCACTATAGACATTTAAAGCCAAGAATGAGCATGTTAGTTCATTCAGGCTGATTTAGTAAAATATCTTAGCCCAAGTAATTTATAAATAAAAGAAATTTATTTCTTATAGTTCTGGAGGATGGAAAGTCCCACATAATAGCACCACCAGATTCGGGATTCGGTGTCTGGTGAGGGTCTGTTCCATCAATGGTATCTACGGCAGTATGCTCACATGGCAAAAAAGGCAGATCGTCATTAAAATGACCCTGAATCCTGTTGCTCCTTCAACAAATTATGTGTATTTCAACATGAAATTTGAAGAAACACTTTTAGGTGATAGCAATAAGTGACCCTAGAAATATCTAAGTCTTAGCTCATGTTTAATAGACAGAAAAACTGAGACCTATAAAGGATTTCTAAGGTAAACATGTAAACTGAGAGTCTAGCTGAGATAGAACAGGAGACACCTGAGCCTTATTCATTCTATTTGGCACATGATGGCATCTCAGCAAAGTATTAAGTGTGGAGACTTAAAGTTGTTTTCTTTTTTTTTGTAATCAATATTTTTTATTATGATATTGTGGGGTACAGTTAAGGGTTAGGTATATAAATATACTTCGTTCAGGCACCCTTGTTGATAAGAGGTGTCTCGCCATCCCCAGACAGGTATTTACTATTGTTAATCCCATCTCCCTTCTCTTCCCTACCCCCCTTAGTTTTCCACCACTGTCAGTCATTTTCTTATAGTATTACGTTGGATGTTCAAGGTCCACTATATGAGTGAGAATATGTGATACTCAGATCTTTGTTTCTGTGAGAGGTCACTCAGTATTATAGACTCTAGTTCCATCCAGGTTGCTGCAAAATTCATGATTTTGTTCTTTTTTATGACTGTGTAGTATTCCATCATGTATATGTACCATATTTTTTAAATCCAGTCCTCTTTTGATGGACAGCATGGTTGCTTCCAGGTTCTTGCTATTGTGAACAATGCTGTGATAAATATACGTGTGCTGGTAACTTTTTTATAAAGTGATTTGAGTTCTTCAGGGTGTGTTCTCAGTAGGGGAATTGCAGGATCATATGGGAGGTCAATATTTAGAGCTTTTAGGAATCACCGTACTGTTTTCCACAGAGGTTGCACTAGTTTGCACTCCCACCAACAGTGTAGAAGTGTTCCCTTTTCACCACACCCTCTCCAGCAACTGTTATTTTTTGAGTTAGTGATAATTGTCATTCTGACTGGAGTTAGGTGATATCTCAGTGTGGTTTTGATTTGCATCTCCCTGATGAACATTTCTTCATGTTTCTGTTGGCTGCTCTGATGTCTTCCTTTGTGAAGTGTTTGTTCATATCTTTTACCCATTTTATAATGGGGTTGTTTGCTTTTTTTTTTTTTTCCAGCACATTTGAGTTCCTTGTAGATCCAAGATGTTAAGCCTTTGTGAGACCTGGAGTTGGCAAATACTTTTTCCCAGTTTGTAGACAGTCTCCCTGCTCTCTTTGGCTTTGCAGAAGCTTGTCAGTTTAATAAGATCCAACTTGTCTATCTTCTCTTTTATAACCTGTGGGTTTTGGGTTTTGTTCAGGAATTGGATGCCAGTTCCGATTTCCATGAGGGTATGTCCTTCATTTTCTAAGATTCTTATGGTTTGAGGTTTTACATTTAGGTCTCTGATCCATTTGGAGTTAACCTTTGTGCATGGGGATAGATAGGGTTCCTATTTCAATCTTCTGCATGTGGCCAGCCAGTTTTCCCAGTACCATTTATTGAATAGGTTCTCCTCTCCCCAGTGGTATAGGGGTGGGGGCTTTGTCGAAGATGAGTTGGTTGAGAAATTGAGGTTTTGCTTCTGGAATCTCAATTCTATTCCATTGATCTATATGCCTGTTCCTGTACCAATACCAAGTTGTTTTGATTATTGTAGCTTTATAGTAAAGTTTGAAGTCTGGTAATGTGACACCACTTGCTTTGTTTTTTTTTTTTTTTTGCTGAGGATTGTTCTGGCTATTCTTGGCCATTTGTGTTTTCATGTGAATTCCTGTGTTGTTTTTTCTAGGTCTGAGACGAATATTGCTAGTAATTTGATGGGTATTACATTAAATCTGTAGATTGCCTTAGGTAGGATGGACATCTTCACAATGTTGATTCTTCCAATCCATGAGCATGGGATATTTTTCCACATGTTTGTGTCATCTTTGATTTCTTTGAGCGGTGTTTTGTAGTTTTCATTGTAAAGTTCTTTCACATCTCTGGTTAGGAAGATGCCAAGGCGTTTCATTTTTTTAGTGGCTATTGTGAATGGAATTGTGCTTTTTATTCGGGTTTCTGTTTGTATATTATTGGTGTAAAGAAATACGATTGTCTTTTGTACATTTATTTTATATTCTGAGACTTTGTCAAAGTCCTTTATCAGTGAAAGGAAGTTTTTGACAGATTCTCTTGGGTTTTCAAGGTATACAATCATGTCATCTGCAAAGAGAGATAACTTGACTTCCTCTTTTCCTATTTGGATACCCGATTGTCTTCTCTTCTCTGATTGCTTGAGCCAGGACTTCCAATACTATATTGAACAGGAGGGGTAAGAGTGGGCATCCTTGTCTTATTCCAGTTTTCAGGGGAAATGGTTCCAATTTTTGTCCATTTAGGAGTATGCTCGCTGGGGGTTTCTGGTAGATGGTTTTTACTGTTTTGAGGTATATCTAATGTATACCTAGATGTTCAAGGATTTTTATCAAGAAGTGGTGCTGGATTTTATCTAAAGCTTTTTCTGCATCTAATGATATAATCATGTGGTTTTTGTTTTGACATCTGTTGATGTATTTAATTACATTTATTGTTTTACGAATGTTTAACCAGTCTTGCATCCCAGGGATGAAGTCTATTTGGTCACAATTGATGATTTTTGAGATGTGTTGCTGAATCTGGTTTGCCAGGATCTTGTTGAGAATTTTAGCATCTATGTTCATCAAAGATATTGGCCTGTAGTTCTCTTTCTTTGTTGGGTCTTTACCTGGCTTGTGTATCAATGTGATGTTAGCTTCATAAAATGATTTGGGGAGAGTTCCATCTTCCTCAATCACCTGGAATACCTTCAGTAGGATTGGTATCAGCCCCTCTCCTCTTTAAATGTCTTGTAGAATCTGCTGGAAAGCCATCTGGTGCAGGACTTTCTTTTGTAGGTAGTTTTCTTATTACACAGTCAATTTCCTTGATTGTTATTGGTCTATTTAGGATCTCAATTCTTTCTTGTTTCAACCTAGGCAGGTTGTGTAATGACAGAAAGTCCTCCATTTCCTTAAGGTTTTCCAGTTTGTTTCCATACAAGTGTACATAGTAGTCTCTAATGAAATTTTGTATTTCTTCAGGATCAGATGTAACTTCATCCTTTGTGTTTCTGACTGTGTTTATTTGGGCTTTTTCTCTCTTTTTCTTGGTCAGTCTAGCTAGGGGACCATCGATCTTGTTTATCCTTTCAAAGAATCAGCTTTTTGTTTCATTGATTTTTTTGTATTATCTTTTTGTCTTCTGTGTCCTGGATTTGGGCTTTTATTTTGGTGATCTGGATTCTTCTGCTGAAATTAGGGTTTTTGTGGTCTAGCTTTTCCAGCTTCCTTAGATGACTTGCTAGGCTGTTAATTTGTGATCCTTCCATTTTCTTCATGTGCATTTGTAGGGATATAAATTCCCCTCATACTACAGCTTTCATGCCATCCCAGAGATTTTGGTAAGATATTTCTTCATTTTTATTTTTTTCCAGGTATCTTTTAATCTCTGTTTTGATTTCATCATTGACCCAGGAGTTGTTTAGCATCATGCTGTTTAGTGTCCATGTCTTTGTGGGTTTTGGGGGGACCTTGTTGGTGTTAATGTTTATTTTTATCCCACTGTGGTCTGAGAAGGAGCATAGTAAAATTTCAGTCCTTTTAAGTTTGCTTATGCTTGATTTATGACCAAGTATGTGGTTGATCTTAGAGTACGTTCAATGCAGTGATGAGTAGAATGTGTATTCTGTGGTCTTTGGATGGAGGGTTCTGTAGGTATCAATTAAGTCCATTTGATCAAGAGTCACATTGAGGTTTTGGATCTCGCTGCTGATTTTTTGTCCTGATGATCTGTCTAGGGTTGTGAGTGGGGTATTAAAGTCCCCAGCTATGATGGTATTGGGGTCAATATCTTTTTTTAGTTTACCTAGGAGCTGTTTTATGAAAGTTGGTGCTCCTCTGTTGGGTGCATATATATTTAGGATGGATATTTCTTGTTGATGGATTGAACCTTTTATCATCATGTAGTGGCCTTCCCTATCTTTTTAAATTTTTGATAGCTTAAAGGATATTTTGTCTGAGATTAAGATCGCGACTCCTCCTTTCTTTTGTGTTCCATTAGCCTGAAAATTTGTTTCCCATAGGATCCCTTTTAAATAAACAGACAAAAACCAGAGGGTATTTTTAATATGCCTTACAGTGTTCTGCCTTTCTATGTGTGTGTATGTGTGTGTGTGTTTGGGTATGCATATTTGTGTGTTTTCATTGTTTTAAATTATGTTTTGTTGTTCCTAAAGTTAGCAAAACTGCCTAAAAATGACTTTCATAAATCAGCATTGTATATTAACACATTTTTAGGATCAATCTTGGTGCATGCTAAGAGAAAGCCAGAATATGAGTGTATATTGGGTTTGGGGAGGGGGAGTGACATTCTCCCTTTAACATGAAAATAGCCAATGTAGGTGGCATGCACATTGGCAGATTCCACTACAGGGCCATTATTTCTCCCTCATGCTTTTTTGGGTTGTTAACACACTCAAAGGGGAAATTGGCAAGCCCTCTGAGCATGGAAGAACTCCAGGGTGAGTGTTAAGTATTCATAATGTTTTTTGAGTCAGAGGAGTCCCTGCAATCTCATCTGAAACCTCAACACCAAACTGAAATGGAGATTGCCTAAGATACTCTATGTTATTTGAGGCAATCAAGTTGAAACTGATTTGGAACTTTTTCTTATTTACCAGATTTGTTGCTCACTAAAGCTGCAGTCATTAGAGATCACTCTGGAGACTAGCTGAGCTGTGGAACATCACAACGGGTAGAGTGCAACTTCCCACTTTTCTTTTTCAGAAGCACTGTCAGAGTTAATCGTTACATGGAAAAAAAACACATGATTTCAATTAGTTTCTAGGGGCTAGCAACCTGAAAGCTCATTTGTTTGATACTTTGAAGTCTCAAATTGTCCTTATTGATCACAACCATGGAGGTTGAAGAAAATACAAGCATTGTCACTATTGTCTGGGTATCTACTGAGCCACAGTTAGAAAGAGCTTGTTCACTTTACACACACATACACAGTTTGTTGAAGCAATAGGGTTCCAGGGAATTCTAATGACCCTGACCATTTATATTCAGTTATTTTGGGATACATTTCCTTAAAAAAATATTTTTGATTTAGATTACTGGACGCAGAAAATAGATAAAGGATGTTGTTGTTGTGGGAGGTAGGCAAAGATAAAGAAGAAAAGGAAACAACAGCATATACATGAGTCACATACTTCTTCCATTCTACATACCCTACCCCAGTTTCTATAAGTAAGGAATTATTTAGAAAGAAAATACTCAGTACTCAAATATGGGGCAGCAACCTTTAGGACTATAATTGACTCTCACATGTCTTTCTGCCCATATGAGATCACAAAAGCCAGGACCTCAATATCCTGGTGGATTGCTAAAAAAAATAGGGATACAGGTGGGGTATTGAGCATTTCAGCAGCCATACATTTTATTCTGGATATAGCCCCCACCACCACCACCTTATTTTTGTCCATCAGGGCTTTTCCAATTCATTTCTCAGGCTAGTTCACAGGCAATATTTGTATATCTAATGAACTGGTCACTTAGAATCAGTTTTTCAGCATTATGTTATAGATATCCTATACATTCTTTATTTTTATTTTAAAATTGTGGGGTACAATTCAGGGATAGGTATACAAATATTCATTATACAGATACCCTTGTTGATGAGGTGTGCCCTCCCTTTCCCAGGCAGATTTCTACTACTGTTAATTTCACCTCCCCACCGGCACCCCCCCAACAGTTTCTTGCTACTGTCAATCCTTTCCTTTTAATATTATGGTAGTTGTTCAAGATCCCCTTATGAGTGAGAACATGTGATACTCAGATCTTTGTTTCTGTGAAAGATAACTCAGTATTATAGACTCCAATTCGATTGAGGTTGCTACGAAGTTCATGATTTTGTTCTTCTTTATGGCTGTGTAATATTCCATTGTGTATATGTACCACATTTTTTTATCCAGTCCTCTTTTGATGGGTAGCACAGTTGGTTCCATGTTTTGCTATTGTGAACAATGCTGTGATAAACATACGTGTAGGTATCCTTTTTTTTATAGATTGATTTGAGTTCTTCCGTGTATATTCCAAGTCACATGGATTGCGAGGTCACATGGAAGGTCGATTTTTAGAACCTTTAGGAAGCACCACACTGATTTTCACAGAGGCTGTACTAGTTTACACTCCCACCAACAGTGTAGAACTATTTCCTTTATGTCACATCCTCTCCAGCATCTGTTATTTTTTGAATTATTGCTGATGGCCATTCTGACTGGAGTTAGGTGGTATCTCAGTTTAGTTTTAATTTGCATTTATTTGTTGACTTGTGAGGCTGAAGACTTTTTTCATTGTTTCATTTCTGTTGGCTACTCATATGTCTTCTTTTGAGAACTGTCTATTCCTATCTTTAGCCCACTTTGTAATGGGACTGTTTGCTTTTGCTTTTTTCTTTTCAGCATGTTTGAGTTCCTTGTGGATCCTAGATATTAGGTGTTTGTCAGACTTAGAGTTCACAAATATTTTTTCCCAGTCTGTGGGATGTGTCCCTTCTGTCTTGATGGTTTATTTGGCTTTGCAGATGATTGTCAGTTTGATGAGGTCCCACTTGTCTATCTTATCTCTCATGGCATGGGCACTTGGTGTTTTAATCAGAAATTGGTTGTCAGTTTCAATTTCCATAAGAGTGTCTCCTGCATTTTCTAAGGTTCTTATAGTTTGAGGTTGTACTTCTAGGTCTCTGATCCATTTAGAGTTGATTTTTGTGTATGGGGATAGGTAGGTATCCTGTTTCAATCTTCTGCATGTGGTTGGTTAGTTTTCCCAGCACCATTTACTGAATAGGTTCTCGTCTCCCCAGTGGTTGGTGGTGGAGGCTTTGTTGAAGATGAGTTGGTTTAGATACTGAGGTTTTGCTTCAGGAATATCAGTTCTATTCCATTGGTTTTTATGCCTGTTTTTGTACCAATACCAGGCTGTTTTGATTATTGTAGCTTTATAATAGAGTATAAATCTGTGAGTGTGATACCACCTGTTTTGTGTTTTTACTGAGGATTGTTTTGGCTATTTGTGTTCATTTATGTTTCCATATGAATTCCTGTATTGTTTCTAGGTCTGAAAAGAATGTTGCTGGTAATGAGATGGGTTTTGCATTAAATCTGTAGATTGCCTTAAGTAGAATGGACATCTTAACAATGTTGATTCTTCCAATCCATGAGCATGGAATATTTTTCCACTTGTTTGTGTCATCTTTGATTTCTTTGAGCAGTGTTTTGTAGTTTCATTGTAAAGGTCTTTCACATCTCAGGTTAGGAAGATGCCAAAGTATTTCTTTCTTTCTTTCTTTCTTTCTTTCTTTGTTTTTTGTTGCTATTGTGAATGGAATTGTGCTTTTTCTTTGGGTTTCTGTTTATTTATTATTGGTGTATAGAAATGTGACTGTCTTTTGCACATTTATTTTGTACCCTGAACCTTTGCCAAAGTACTTTTTCAGTGCAAAGAGATTTCTAACAAATTCTCCTGGGTTTTCACAATATAGAATCATGTCATTTACATAGAGAGATAACTTGACTTCCTCTTTTCCTGTTTGGATACCCCTGATCACCTTCTCTTCTCTGATTGCTCTAGCTAGGACTTCCAAAACTATGTTGAACAGGAAGGGTGAGATTGGGCATCCTTGTCTTGTTCCAGTTTTCAGGGGGAATGGTCCCAATTTCTGTCTGTTTATGTAGTATGCTGACTGTGGGTTTCTTATAGATGGCTCTTACCATTTTGAGTTATGTCCCACCTATGCCTAGATGTTCAAGGGTTTTTATCAAAAAGCGGTGCTGGATTTTATCAAAATTTTTTCCTATATCTAATGATATAATCTTGTGGTTTTTTGTTTATATGTCTGTTGATGTATTTAATTATATTTATGGTCTTACAAATATTGAACCAGCCTTGATTCCCAGGGATGAAGTCTACTTGGTCATGTAGATGATTTTTGAGATGTATCATTGAATCCACTTTGCTAGGATCTTGTTGAGAATTTTAGCATCTATGTTCATCAAAAAATATATGGAACACTTCACAAATTTACATGTCATCCTGATGCAGGGGCCATGCTAATCTTCTCTGTATTGTTCCAATTTTAGTATATGTGCTGCCAAAGAGAGCACTGCCTGATTCTATTAAACATTCATTTCTAGTTTCATCTTCTCCCATCTAATCATTTCCAGATCACTTGCCTTCCTCTACTGAATGAGAAACAAGCTCTTCATTATAAATATCATATATTTTCAAATCTCTTTGTCATAATAGATAGTATTTCTTAAGTATATAATATCCTTTACTTTTATGCTTGGTAAATCTTACATTTTCTTTAAATCTCTGTTCTCTCAGTGAAAAATAGTTTTCAGATATCCTGGAACAATTGGGTGTTTTTCCTCTGTAATCCAAAAGTAAACTGTTAATTTCTCTGTTATTTTTTGTAATACTGGCTACTACAATGGACTGTGAGAGAGGACCCAGCCTAATTCAACTTATAATTCCAGGGCTAGTACTATGTTGAGAAAATTTTAAGCACTAAATGAATAATATCAAAAAAAGGAAGTAGAGGGGAAAAGAAATAAGAAAGAGCATTTGCAAGAGGAAGAGGAATCCATGTGGCAGAATCTAATGTAACAGAAAGAGTAATGCCCTGAGTTAGTTATGTGTTGCCATTGCTAGAGTGCATTCAAGAACAATTCACGAAAGTCCAGCAGGTTGACACTGGGGTGGCCATGAGCATGTCACTGCACTCCAGCCTGGGCAACAGAGACTCCAACTCAAAAAAAAAAAAGAACGTTGCCAGAAGTTGCATGTGGCCTATGTGTAAGCTCTCTTGAGGATCTGTTTTTCATTATGTTCTCTACGTAGCTGGCAATTTTCTTGTTCAAAGTCATTTTATTATTTTTTTTTAAAGTTATATCTTTTTTATTGTAGAGATGTGAGGTACAAGTGAGGAGTAACTAAATACGTAGGCTGCATGCAAGTGAAGGTTGGAGTTCCAACTGGCCTTCCTTCCCCTGTTAGTGGACTTGGTACCCTTTGTGTTGTCACATGTCACCCCACCCTCCTACCTCCCTCCCTTCCCTAGCAGTGCCCGGAGACTGTTAATCTCTCCCTTGTTTTAATGTAATTATTGTTCAGGACCCTCTTATGTTTTTTATGAGTGAGAACATTGTTTTCAATTATTTGTTTCTATGACAGTTTACTTAGTATGATGGTGTCTAACTCCATCCTCTTTGCTGCGAGGTCCATAATTTTGTTCTTCTTTATGGCTGCGTAATACTCCATCATGTATATGTACAACATTTTCTTTATCCAGTCCACTTTTGATGAGCAGTAGGGTTAGTTCCATGTTTCAGCTATTGTGAATTGTGCAGCAATAAAAGTGCACGTGCAGGTGTCTTTTTGGTAGAATAATGTATGTTTCTCCAGATATATTCCCAGGAGGGGGATTGTTGTATCATATGATAGGTCAATTTTTTGTTCTTTTAGGAATTTCCATTGCTTTCCTTAGAGGTTGTTTTCAACCATGGATAAACATAGCCACTCATTGAGGTACAAAAATATCGTAGGTACTGACAGTTGCTTCAGAAGAAGCATCCACATATCAAACATTAATGCAGATGCAGAGAACTTGGATTAGGAAGATAGAGCAGAATATTCAACCATAAGTAGTAGCTTTCAAAGCATTGAAAAGAAAAATGTGTTTTGAGGAAATTAGGTAATTAAAAATCAATAACCAAAGAACATTGTCATACCAAAGGCAGAGACAATAATAATTTAGAAACAAACCTTCTTTAACAAAGAGTGGACATCCTAGCACAAGCAAAACATCATTGAACATGCAAAAGAGGACAAGTAGTCTTTCGGTCTTCATACTGATATGTTGGATGCTCAGGTCCAAATTTACATTTTGCCTAGTATCGATCATTACATATTTTCTACACAGTGAGGTATATTTCATTATCTGTACATATCAGTGGTTCTTAACTTAGGGTGATTTGTCAATGACCCTAGGCAACATTTTACAATGTCTGAAGATATCTTTGGTCATCACAGCTGGTGTTGAGGAGAGATGGTAGTACTATTGGCATCTGGTGAATAGAAGCCAGGGATACTGCTAAGCATTCTACATCATACAGGTTTACATCACAACAAAAGATCTTTTTGCCAGAATTTCAACAGCTTCACACTTGAGAAACTCATTTATAAATTGCTGACTTAAATAGTCTCACAAATTCCTTTATCAGTTTTTGTAAAAGTCATTTATAGAAAATAACCGAAAGAACAAACAAAAAATCTAAACATTTTTAAAAGTAGATACCCAAAGTAGCTTTAGCTGATTTAATGGCTTCTTTATCATAAAGTTCAAAGACAGACAATACAGGTAAGTTTTAACATCCTCCCTTCCTTCGTTCAGATGTCCATGTTACTTAGTTGAAATTTCCACATACATATGGTTGGGCTGAATTTATATGAGCAAGCAAGTAGATCACAGCATTAGCAAAGGTTTGGTGACTCATAACCAGGAGGCAGAAACCCATATGTGGTGTACCTTGGCTGAAATGGGGTGCCTACCTGAGACAGAAGATTATATAAGACAGGATTCTGTTCCCTATTCTCTTTAGTCTTCTGGAATCTAAGCTTGAAGGATCACTGGACTGAATGTTATAGATTCTGAACTCATACCCTAGTCCTGAATTTGCCTCTCGATGCCTCAGTTTTTTTATGTTCAAAATAGATAACCCAGCCAGGCTCGGTAGTTCAGCCTGTAATCCCACACCTTGGGAGGCTGAGATGAGTGGATTGCCTGAGCCCGCGGGTTCGAGACCTGCCCAGGCAACTTGGCGAGACCTCATCTCTACAATAAATCAAAAAATTAGCCGGGCATGGTAGCGCACGCCTGTACTTCCAGCTACTTGGAAGGCTGAGGAGGAAGGATCATCGGAGCCCAGCAGGTCGAGGCTGCAGTGGCCAGAAGCAGCCACTGCACTCCAGTCTGGGCGACAGAGTGAGACTCCAACTCAAAAAAAAAAAAAAAAAAATGGATAACCCAGAATGTTCAGACATTCCTCACCTCTAGCAAGAGAATCCTTTCTGAAGATGCCATCAAATGTGGTAACTCAAAATGTAAACCAGCTTAAAGTGTTGTTTCTCTGGTGAACAGAAATGGCCATTCCCCAGGGTTTTCCTACTCAGTCAACCTGCCCTGTGTGTCTGAGGAACCTCTAAAGATCTGGAACAGATAAATACCATTAGAGGTTCCTATCAGTAGAGCTGTATGGCTATTCCTTTCTCCTTTTCCAGTGCCTTAGAACATTAATCAACTAATCAAATTTTAGTTTCCTTACTCTTCTAAGAAATATCCAAAGTGCTTTTAGAGGTACAAAGGTTATACACAAAGAGTGATTCTTAAACCAATGCCAATAACTATCACAAGGAATATTTTGTTAAAAATGCAAATTCCCTAGCCAGACCTCTAGAGATTCAGATGTGTTAGCTGCAGTGGGCAAATATTGGCTGGGTCGCCATCATCTAGTTCCTGTTTTTTTTTTTTTTTTTTACCAACACTAACTGTATTTCCTTTTAAGGGTCAACCATACCCTCAGTCTTGGGATCTATCTGGAATTGATCATTTACTTAGTTTTACTGGCTCATGGAAGGACACATCCCCAATTTGGAATGATGCTGGCTAATATTTCTGAAAAATAGCTTACTTTTTCACTGATAACCCCTTCCTGTCCCTTGAATGATATGCAGTTATTTCTATAAGTTCTGTAACTTTTTCCTCCATTGTTGGTATATGTCTGGCATTGACCCAAGATAAAATGATGCACAGAGTTTCCTATATGGATTTAGACTAGAAAATAATATATGGAATACATTCATGTTGAGCATTTTAAGAATATATATAAAGAAATTGTATGTACACACACACACACACACACACACACACACACACACACACACACATATATGAAATAGTAATATTGCAGTGAGAGGTATACCCACATTATCTTAACTTATTCTAAAGTAGATGTTATACTGCTAGTATTTGATATTGGAATAGATACAGGAAAAAGTACATATGTGCTGTGACTAAAACCCTCAAAATAGTTTATATTATGTTAAAGTTTGACACTATGCTTATGCTTATGTTGAAAAGATATGTTTGTGCCTATCAAGTGTGTTTTATTTTTTAAAACATTATCTTCTAGGACAAAGTAGGATTTTGAACTAATGTTCATTACCAAGATTACATCCTTGAGTTCAGTCCCACCTCATATCTCATTCTGAATAAATTTAAAGCTGAAATAAGGTTATGAACTCAGAGGTCAATCATTCTATTAAAATGTAAAAGTATACAATAATCTATTTTGCACATGATCCAATGATATTAACCTGACATCAGGTTTTGACCCTTTTGTACAATGTAAAAATATTTTTTGTTACTGGTAGAAAAATATTGAAATAAAATAAGAGGATCTTGTTCAAATACATTATCAAATTTGTGGCAAAAAAAACTTATTTTGACCTCATTTCAACCAATTCTGCTAAATCAACCACATATGTTTCACATTTGAAAATTTTAATTAGAAAATATGAGAATTGCTGAATATTACTTGGGGATTTGTTTAAATAGAGATTCATTAATAATTTTCTACTCTGAACTAAGGACTGTGAAAATAATTTTAAAAACTAGATATCAGTGCATCACAGGCATACAGTAAAATGCAGACAGTTCCTGTATCATTCAGGATGTACTACGCTTTAGAGGAAAAACAAACAACAACAATAAATATGTATACATGGAATGGGCACTTCAATTAATAAGAATTACCATTTGTTGACTGTCTTATTATGCAAGGTACTACTAGGATATCCTAGTAGTAGGATATGTACTACTGCTTACAATTGTGTTTATAAGACACAATCAATTTCAAGTTTTTAAGTGCCAGAATTTTTTTTTTTACTTTTCCCACATAATGTGTAATTCACAAACAGCTTTACTTGGAAGAACTTGGCATACAGAGGTCTTAAAGAAGGTTTAATAAGACATATATATAGAGAGAGATAGATATAGATATATAGGATATATAGGTATATATATATCTATACCTATATCTATCTATCTATATCTATACCTATATCTATATATCTATATCTATACCTATATATCTATATCTATATCTATACCTATATCTATCTCTCTCTATATATATATATCTACACATACATATATATATATAATTTCTTTCCTCCACTGCCCAGTCTTTCCAAAATCATTGCAAGGGCTCAATGAATTGGGTATCATTTTCATGGCTCCTAAGACTAGGTCTCACACCCAACCCCCTTGCCAAGATTTCTCAGAGATGTTCCTGAATATTCATTCCATCAAAAAATGACTCCTAATTTATTTTACCCATACAAGCCCAGCAATGCAGCAAAAAACTATTCTTCACTGTCACGCACATTACATAGACGAGACTGTGCTGGCAGTTCAAGATAAGTAATATCTGCTGGAAGACAGTCAAAGATGTAAATCCTTTCTGTGCCTTATGTACCGCAGACTTGTTTAGTAAAAGACTGAATGCTGGAGAAGTCAATCTCCTCCAAATGACTTACAAACTTCAAAACCACAATAGTGGTGAGAAAGCAGAGAGGGGAAGAGTGCAGGGACAGGAGGCAAACACAGTGGGGCAGAGGAGAGGACAAAACGTCTGTCTTCCTTGGTAGGAATTGTGTAAAGTAGTGAGCCTGGCAGCAAACTAGAGTCAGAAGTTATCAGTTTTCTTTGATGCTTCTATCTGGATATAAAACCTTGGATAGATCACTGAATTCCCTAGTACTTAGTGTCTTCATTTGTAAGGTAGAAATTGTTACCTATGGTACTTACTGCTAAGGGATGGGTGTTGTGAGAGTACAACGATTTTATAGATGATTCAGTTTACACTGCTGCACCTCTGACTCTGGACACAATTCCTGTACAAATTTAACATTTCTCCTCCTTTCATAAAAAGATAGACAAAGCAGGCAACTCTCAGAGAGATTCGTTTAACTGCATAAAAGAGAATATCTAAGAAGAGGAGTGTGGACATTGTGAAGATTAGTTATATTATCTCTATGCAGGAGTTGGGAACAGGTAGCAGCCAGAATGGTTAGTGGTAAAATATGCAGACTCTATAATCAGATAGACCTGAGTTTGACGTGGAACAAGCTATTCACCTCGTTAAACCTCCATGTGATTCGTCTGCAGAATGAGAGTGATGATAGCAACTGCTTCCTAGGGTTGTTGCAAGTATTAAATGAGATGATGCTTGGCCCCATCTCTGGCATAAAAACATTCTCAAAGGTTTGCTGTTGTTAATCTTCTGTTGTTTTTGTTGTTATTTTTTCTGTTATTGCCTGGAGGATTGTCATGCATTAGCTTTTTCTGAATAAATAAGTCTGTGCAGCACTTACTCAGAAGAGCTCTATAGAGTTATCCACATAAGAAACAGCCTGATAGCATTTCAGCGTCTACAACTTAGGATTTCTGTCTCAGTAACTTTTGATTTGGGGCTCATATCTGAAAACTCTTTTGTTTTGTTTTATGTCCATTGTATTATAATTCATAAGGGCTGTCTCCCATAAGAGAGACTCACAGTAGTATTTTATGCTTTGGTTTCAACTATTCTAGGTATAATTGCATGTGATTTTGAGGTGTTTTATTCATAGTCTCCCAAATCGTGTCAAATAAAATCTTATGTATACCACCTAGTCTATATTTTGAGTCAGACAACTTCAAATATACCCTTAAAATACGATGATGTATTATGGGCAAAGATATAGAAACTTGTGTTTACTTTTTTAGATTAGGGTTTTGTACATTAGAGAAAATCCCGTTTATACTCCATGATTGTGGACCTTCCTTCTCTGTGGTCCCTGGAGTAGACGGCTCATACTAACTGCTCAGAAGAAACCAAGGAGCTCAGGTATGAATCATATTGCTTACTTGCCAACTACTCTCAGTTCCTGCTTTCTGTTTAATTCCTACTGCATGCAAGACCATCCCCCAATAGGGCAGAAATTAGTTCTTACAGCAAAAATATCTCAGATGTTAGAATATCTTATGATCCTTCATAGGACCACAGTACATAACCAGATACCTATACACTACTACAACTTCATGGGAGAAGTTTCCAATTAGTGAAATAAAACATCTGAAAATCTCCTTAGGGAGTTAATAAAAATAAGGTGGAAAAACACTATGGTAAGGCTATCAAGGTTTCCAAAATGACTCACTTGTATTCTCCTATTCAAACACAAGATTTGAAAACAACTGACAGGCCAATATGAACTTACTACAAAATGAATTATATCCCCACCACCAAATTCATATGTTATGGTTCTAATCCTCAATACCTTAGAATATGACTGCATTTGGGAAAAGAATCGATCAAGACATAATTAAGGTTAGTTAGGGTCATAAGGGTGGAAGTCTAATTCAGAATGGTTGGTGTTTTTATAAGAAGAGGGGAAGACTCCAAGAATGTGTGTGTACAGAGAAAAAGCCATGTAAGGGCACCATGAGATGGCCATCTGTGAACCTGGGAAGGAGATCTCAGAGGAAAGCAAACCTGCCTACACATTGGTCTTAAACTTCTGGCCTCCAGGTTGTGAGAAAATACGTTTATGTATTTAAACCACCCATCTAGGATATTTTGTTGTGGCAGCCCTAGCAAAGTAATATAGAACCAAAATATCAGTTTTATATGATACAACTTATAATATTGCACGTTGTCAGATAGTGGAATTCCTCATACTAACACCTAGGAGTAGTCAGACTTACCCGCTTAGTAACAAAAAGTGATGTAAAATTATAAAACTCCCCATATGAGGGCATAAGCTTATAGAAATTTTGCAGGGCACAGAAGAATAAAGCACATTCTATTTGAGCAGGGCTGAGACAGCTTTCAGGGGATATTTAGCAAAAGTGACTAGGCAATGTATGCCCCATTTCTCTGTCTAAGCTCATCAATCAAACTAAATAGCTCTTCCTCTCCTGGGAAGCATTGAATGAGTACAAAGAAGCCAGAAATGTGAAATTACAGAAGCTCCCTCCTCATGGAGGAAACATCTGGACAGTGACCATCTTCACCAGCAGTCTCGTACCTATCACAGAGGTAGAGTTCATTATTATTTCTCTAGATCAATCTGAAATTATTGAGCCCAAGCACTGGGATGCCAGAATAAATTAGCCCTTTTGCTAATTAGCCCTTTTTGGCTTATAATAAGTAGCCAAGTAACAGACTGGGTCATAAACTAGAAATCAGCTAATTTAAAAATTAAAACCAAGAATGTGTGAGTTAATAATAATAGCTAAGTTATATTGTCCATTAGCTATAAGTCAGATGCTATTTTAACTACTATGCATTTACATGCATTCTCTAATGCAATACACACTATGGCAAGTACTATTATATTCATATTTTGACACTAGGAAACTGAGACTCAAAGAGATTAATTAACTTTTCTATGCCCATTCAACTAGTATCTAAGGAAGCCAGAATAAATAAACCTAGAAAGAAAGAAATAAAGTGTGATATTCTGACTCCCATATTTTTAAGTGGTTATAGTTTGACGTTACCTGGATTAATTTGTCCAGTGTCTGTAGCTGGAATGAATATGAGTTATCTTTAAAGTAAACCAGGATACCAGGACCCAGGAAAAAAAGAAATAGTAAAATAATACTTTTTTTCTTAATTGGGGAAAATTTATAAGAGCGCCATATGGAGGGGATCAGAGGTAAATATTAACAGAGAAATGTGGAGAAAAAGGTTTTGAGCACCAAAGATAAGAGAAGCCATTGTATGAAGGCAAAAGTGAATAGCTCATCAATGGTGATTGCTTAAATTGGGGTTGATGATCACAACTTATTTTAATGACACTTACGGATGGAAGGTAAAGCAGCATGACCAGCAATTCAGACGCTAAATAGAAGTGGAAGAGTCCAATGGACAACTGAAATCCCAGCAAAATCAAAAGAGTACAGTGAAATTCTACTAGGAACTATAATACTGCTCCAACACAGAAGAGCCTTCAATGTACCCAGGGTAGCTGCGTTACATCTGACAATTTGACCTGCAAGAATGGATATGAAAATGTTCATAGTAATTTACCTTTGCAATTCACTTTTGTATGTCACTGTCATTACCATCCTATGAATTTCCCCCCAAAATAATCATTTTATTACAATGAAAACTGAGAAGTGACTCATCTGATGTTGCACAAGTAAGTAAACCTAAGTCTCTGATCTGAATTTTTTTAAAAAGTCATTAGAATGGAGTTGTGTTTTAGGTTTTTGTCATCCATTGCTAAAATCCATTTTGTTATAGCATATTGGGATCTGAGGTCTGATATAAGGATGTGCCTGAGTGATTAGAATAGCATGTCTCCTCATGAAGGAGAAAATTTGGCAAAGTCACTGCCTCCTATCTGACTCTGTTTTCCTCTCCAGGAAAAAGATATTACTGACTTCTGAGATGTTAATTGAAGGAGACTAAGATAATGGGTTTATATTTCTCTTCTTTAGAAGAAAAATGGTATATTTTGAGGAGTGAATAGTAGTATGGAAGGCTATATCAATGAGTCTGAAACTGGGTTGGGCCATTTTGAATTGAGAATCACAAAAAAAAAACCAAACCAATTAGACCAGCAGTCACAAACAATTCAAGCAACAGTGCCACACATTTTGTGATCCAAGATTCTACTCTCTCATGGAATATACACGAGTGGGTCAAGCACCTAATCCTTAAGCTCCTCATGACGCAATGATGTTTATGCAAAGACATAGGGCCACACTGTGGCTATGACACATCACTTTCAGATGTTTGAAGAACACCAATGGCAGCATCTTTGGGAGGCTGTAAGAGATCAGGGCTGGAGTTTTCCTGATTTTGCTGTTTATGCACCTTCTTTTGTGGAGAAAAAAAAAGAATGCTACCCACACTATAGGAGATTGTTGTGATGTAAATGTATTGCTTTTGAACATTAAACTTTCAGTAACATTCTCAATTGTGTCTCTATAATGGGTCCTTAAGTTTCAGAGTTGCAGAAGAACCAAGAAGGCAAAGGTAGAGATTCTACTTCTGGAAAAAGTATATCCATAGCATTGATCTAGCTGCCTTTTCCTACCATCTCCAGTAGCAGGAATAGGGGGAGGTGGGGGAAGGGGGTGGGGGTAAGAGAACAAGAGAGCCTATGCTAGAATGCTAGTAGACTGTTAAGGTTCATAGATGGATAATGCACAAATATGGATACTTCTTTAGTAATTCCCAGGGACAGAATATATAAGAAGCATTTTCTTTGTGAATAGCTTCTTATTCCTTCAGTAAAGTATAGGCTGACGTGTCCTTTTGACCATAGGTCTGGAATTTTCTCTACAAGGAAGGCTCCCGACAGGAGAGTCCTGCCCCTCACCTTCTTGTGTACACTGTAGAACATCTTTCACAATGGTTACTGGATAAATCACTGGACTTTTTTGGACATCCCAACTTGACAGATTTAATTTGTTTTTCAGCTACTTTGTTGCCACATCCCTGGCCAATAGTATTCTGCTGCTACTTACATACTATTTGGGGTTATGCAATCTCTTTTATCACTTTAGGACATTCACAGTTGTTTTCCATAAATATGAATGCATGCATATATTTTCTACTTTCACATATTCTCTGCTTATAATCATCACTCATAAAAATCAAACTGTACCTTCCCTCCAAAATACAATATTTTCAAGAACTTCTTGAATTAGTAGCAGAGAATTAAAATAATATTCCTGAAAAGAGATTGAGATTTCACCCGCACAAGCTCTGTGTCTCATCAATCACCTCAGAAAAGGATACTATCTATATTTTCTTGGCTAAGATAAAATTCTTAGACTTCCTCAACATATTTTTTTCCAAACAATTTGAGGAGGGAATGGATTCATATTTAATACACTTCTGCTGTCATTCTGTTTTCCCATTTATATGAATAACTTAGTCTGTCTTTTTTTCCTTCCTCTTCCTCAGTTAAATTTCCTTTGGATGTAATAACCTTTTCTTTCCTCACTACCCTACCAATCTATACCAAATACTCTCTGCATAGAGCTGTTCATTTTCAGCATCCCTCTGAAAGTCTAAATGTCGCATTTGCATTTCACTCAATGTTTGAAATACAAGGAGCTGGAAATGAAACAGAACCATAGGAAAGGGCCTTTCAGTGAATGGAAAATGTAATAAATCCAGTGTTCTGACCCCAATTATGGGTGTTCAGCCTCTCAAGGCCCCTTTCATTCGTCCAGCTTCCCTCCCTAAACCCCACATTCAGCTTACTCTGTTCCCATTGGAGTTTCTGCACAAAGATTGATCACAGTGACAGGACATTTGCTTTCTGTTTGTCTTTGTATATCCTAAGATGAAGCCTTGTAGCAAAACAAAATCTAAATCTTTCTGTGACTATACCGGTCTTTAAAATTGTAAGGATAATAAGGACTTTGGGGTGTTTTGATAGAATCATTATTAACAGTTTCCAGAAGAAAATTCGTTGCTGATGAATAGTGTAGTAGTTTTTCATTCGTCTCATGGAATTAGCAAGATTATTTGTCATTGAAAATAAAACAGATGGCTCCATGGAAGACTGAGTAATACATCTTTGGAGCCAGATACACCTAGGGGTAAATATTGTCTCTCTGATTTGGAGATAAAATGATTTTGGGACGGGGCTTTTCTTAGCTTCAGTTTTTTTTAGTCTATAGAATGGGAATAGCTACACTGCATTAAACTTTGTTGAAAGATTAAATGATAGGACATATATAAAATTTCCTTAAATTATTCTGGGCAATTGCTAAGCATTTAATCTATTGTTATTATTATTACTGTGGTTATAACAATATTGTTTACTAATATTGTTATGTTTATGCCCTTTCTCTCTGTTGACCTTCTGTCTCTATTGTGACAGATACTCAACTGGATATCCTGTGCCCTGTAAATGCCAACTTTCCAGAACACATGTACTTTTAAGTGGACTCTTAGGCTTAGCAAAACTTCAGGGAGTATAGTTAATTATTTCAACAAGTATTGGTTGGAACCCTATGTTTTACTTCATATTGTTCTACATAATAAACATTCAATAATGTACAAAGTAGGTAAGTTTTCTAGTGCTTACATTTTAGTGGAAGAAGGCAAAGAATAATAAATAATTAACCACATGATCAAGCAAGTAGTTTTATACAGTAGAATGTGTTATATAAAAAAAGCAAAACAGAAGCATGCATCTGTGGGGGGAGAATAATTTGCACTGTGTAGTCAGGACAGAAGCAGCCTCATGTTAGAGATGATTTTAAGTTTATTTCTGAATTTCAAGTAGGATATTTTCATAGGAAGATTTGGGATGAGGGGGAAAGAGCGTTCCAGTAACAGAGGGAATAGGCAGGGAAATCTCCTAAGTTGACTTTAGAGAAAAGGCCGGTGAGACTAAGGCTACTGACTTAGGCAAAGAGGAAGGGGTATTGAAGTATAAAGAGAAGTTGTAGGCAGAGGTGCATTAGTCTACAAAGACTACAATAAATAATTTATGTTGTATTATATTTGGAAAAGTGGGGAAAGGATGCCAGCATGAGACTTTTAGATGAATTCTTGCTGATGTCCAGTTGTGACATGTTAATGACATGGATCACATGATATCCAGGAACACAGATGGGAAGTAGTGGAGAGATCATAACACATTTTGGAACAAGAATTGACAGGCTTTATTGCATGAATCTGAGCAATGAGTAAAAGAGAGAAAGAATGAATTGGTCCTAAATTATTTCTAAATAATATATTGAAAAATATATTGAAAAATAATAAATCTCTGGAATTATAAAATTACATCTGGGTATGGAATCAGAACTTTGAGACTTGAATATCAACTATTTAACTTACTATGTGATCATAGACAAATAACATAATGTCTCAACTTTCATCTTTTATGAACTAGGGATAATAAAACTGCATTTATCTTTCTGAAGACAGTGTTTTTACAGGAATGTAAAATAAAGTTACTGTAATTTTATGGTATAATTTGTTGAGTGTTTAAAAGGTCAGTACACTGTGTTAAGTACTTTCAGCTTATTTAATACTTAAAAGAGCATCAGAAGGTAAGGATATAAACAACAACATAATGTAAAGTATATTATTACACAGGATTAAATATATTACTACATATCACTACAGATGATAAAATTTAAGCAGAGAGAATAAAAGTATACACATGATCACATAGTTAGAAATAGGTTTACTTCTCATGCATTTTGAATCTAGTCTATGACATTAGCCATGACCTACAATGCTTCTTAATAAGTCCTATAAAGGTTACAGAGAGTATGAAAACAAATTGCCTTTAATATTATTAATAGGAATGATAATAATAAAATAATATTATAATAAGAATGATTTTAAAAATTATAAGAGAAGGACATGTGAATAAAAATTCAACTTTAGTGGAAACATGGCTACTATGTGATGGAAAAGAAACCTTGAAAATAATTATATGATAAATTAACTTAATTATTTCAGTAAGAAAGAACAGATTTATTCTGACATCAGTGACAATATCTGATATTTATTTACTATCTCTTAAAGCACCTAGCATCTGGTAATATGTCTCTAAATATGTATTTAGTAAACTCCTACAGAATACATAAATAGATATCTTGAATATTATTTTCCATAGTATCAATTTCAGAAGGGCAAAGCCAAGCCTTGACTTTTTATTTCTTGTCTTATTTTATCTTTCCTCAGAGTGTTTAGAATTGTAGAGGTTTAACACCTGTACTGTTTATAAAATAAAACAAGCCCTTGCTACTAAGCATTGATGCATAGGAACATGAGAGCTGATGGCTCCAAAGTGCCAATAAGTCAATGACTATCGTCATCACTATCTAGAGGTAAAACAATAATCAAATGGTTGGAGGCAAAACAATAATCAAATGGTCTCATCTGATAAAGAGTTTTTCTCTTGTTTCTGTTGTGGGTTCATTTTAATTTCCTATTTAGTTAAACTTTTGTTTAAAACCCTAGGATCCCAGAGACCATGGAATCTTGAAGTCTTCGCAAATTACACAATAGATTTTACGTATAGTCATGTTTCATGTTCTATCATGTTACTGAGCTTTGACGTGGTATATAGCCCAGAGGTGTCAGGATATTACATTGGAGAGTTAGGAAACAATGTACAGCCAAACCCTCCTTGCCTCCCTTTCCCCCCACTAGATCATATTTTCCTGGTATATGACCTCATTATATAGTTTATACTCTATGCATTAGTACTTTTCACCATTTGTATCTTTCTTATGTATTTATTTACTTATACACACCTAATATTTGTCTTCCTCCAGCACTTTCTATATTCTAGGAGTGTAGGAAGTGCCCTATGCTTAACTTAGCCTTTTGTGGCACAATGTCTGAGGTCACATGTGTTATTAAATAAATGAGAAATGTCTATGCCACTGGACCTTTACTCACACTTTCCTATCAGAGAAGTGTCTGATTCTTAAACAACTAAAATGACAGGGTATAAGTTGAGGTATTAAGGGATGTATCAACTCTCTATTGCTATACAAGAAATTACCCCCAAACCTAGTGCTTTAGAATAACAATAGTGATGTAGGTATCTTTCACAGTTGCAGCAAGTGTGAAGTTTTAGAAAGGATAGATTAATGGTTCCACTATGGGTTGTAGTCACATGGGTGCTGTAGCAGGTGGGGGCTGGCTGGTCTCTCTGTCTTCATGTTGTCTCGGGTATTTCCACGTGATATCCCAGCATGGGCCAATTTGGGCTTATTCACAGTAGTATATCCTTACTATAGTCAGACTTATTGCATAATGACTCAGTATTCCAGTCTGAGTCTTCTAGAAAATCAGGCAGAAGCTGCATCACTGCTGTGAACCACATTTGAAAATCACTTAGAATCACTTCAGCCATACTCAGCTTGCTGACTATTTACTAAGGTCAGCCAGAATCAAAGAGAAAGGTTATGGTCTCCAACTTTTCGTAAGCATGGCAAAGAATTTATAAACATGTTTGAAGGTTACCACAGTGGAATATATAAAGTATAAATTTTTATGTACATTTCTGAAATTCATATGACTGCCTTTCTTCTTCTGTCTTCCCCTATAACTCCTGATCCTACATCAGGAGACAATATGTGTGCTGGTAGGGCAAACACCATTCATCAAACAAAAATTGCCTGTTTCTAGGGTAGGAGGGAGGCCAATATCTAGGGGCCACTTCATGAAGAGGAGAATTTGGAAATATGCTTGATGACTTACTTCTTTCCCCCACAAACCCTTAGGCTGAAGGCTCCATCAGGCTGGGTTATTTCAGAGAATGCAAATAAGCTGAGTTATATGTGCTGGTAAAGGGGAAAGCCTCTGTGGGGATCCCATGGTGAGTGGGAGAAGACAGATGTGTTAGCAGCTGTTCAGCTAGATAATGAGTCAGCCCCTGGTGTACATGGGTAATCAGCAAGCAGCTAATCCATTCACAGACAATCAAGAAATGACCATATGCCACAGCTGGACTATGTGTGAAGGCAGCTCATAAGGAAAGAGAAAGAACAGAAATTTAACTGTTATCTTAAAACAGCAACAATAACAACTCACCAGACAGATAATAATAATAATGGCCAACTAATATAAATAACATTTGTGATTTTTAAAGAATTACCACAACAGTTCTTTTTAATTTGCTTTCTTTTGAAATAGGGAAGGTAGGTCTCTTTATTTCCTTTTTTTTTTTAATTTTGAAATTGGAGTGCCTAAAAAGGGAGAGACAAAAGAAAGAAGAGAGAATACTAACATTTCCTAGTCACTAACTTTGTTTTGGGCACTGAGATGTGTCCAGAGCTATAGAAAACTCATGCAGTGTACTATTAATTAACTATTGCAAATCTAATGAAATGTGCCTTCCAGGTATAATTTTTTTTTTTACTTGGTGCATCGGCAAGTCATAAAAATATAGGTTAAACTCACATATTCATTGTCTTTACTCTGTCATAAATAAGTTTCATTTTGCAGCTATCTCATGGTGCATTTGCATACTAAACTTACAATTTCCTTAATATCATCAAGCATGCTTGTGAAAAATTCAGATTTCCAGAATCCTTAGAGATTCTGATTTAATTAATTTTGAGAGGGACTAGCTCTTCACATTTAAACAGTCACTCTGTCTCTGGGGCTCTGAGAAACATTTTGAGAAATATTATTCTGTAACAGTGGTTCTCAATCTGGGGTAATTTTTCCCCTTGGAAAAGTCTGGAGATATTTTTGGTATTGTTACAACTGGTAGTTAGATACAATTTGTATCTAATGGGTAGAGACCAGGGATACGTGTAAACATCATACCATGTATAGGAGAGCTTCCCAAAGTGACCTAAATCCGGCCCAAATTGTGAATAGTCCTAAGATGCCTATGTGTGTTTTACAGGACAATCAAAACAAGTGACATAGACATACAGATATAAAAACTGTTCCATGAAATATAGACATAATTACCATGTTCATATCACACATATCATGCATAGATAAATATTATATAGAGAAAGACAGAAATATTTCCTTGTACATATGTAAATAACATCTCTTTTCATACTAAATAACATATGCTTTCTTGCCTTTCTTCAGTGAAAACCTGAAGAAATATATTAAACATTTTAGATGCTTCCCAAAATGCTTTATTTTGGAGAATTTTAGCTATGGGGCAGAAAACGAGAGATGTTCCTTTTGTTAGAAATGATTTTGAATTTTCTGAGTAAGATTATACAACCAGTCCCCAATTCAGTCCCTCAAGTTGTAGATACAAATTGAGTAGTATACATGTTGAGAAGGTGTCTAATATTCTAAAACATTTTTTTAAAATCATGTTTTTGGAAAGTTCAATCTGAAGTACACTCATATGTATGAAACTGATTGTTATCTTTTTAACATCTACAACTACCTTGGACTGTAACCAACTACACATTAAATATTCCAAATATTCTAATATTTGCCCATTTCTTCTCATTTGTAGTAGAAAGATAGAAACTAGGGAGGAGAGGAAGAAGAGGAGATTGTGAGGAATGGGATTTTCTATGAAGTTCAATGAGAATATTTCTTATTTAGAAGAGAAAGATGAAAAAGTGCTGCATCATCTAAGTGTTGATTTCTTTTTAGACTATTACTGATACTTGCCACTAAGTGTTCTTTTTGTTTTCCAGAGTACTCATGTTACCTACATCAATTAGATAGACCCTTTGAATAACTCTCAATAAACAGTGGCATTTTTTTCCTCTCTTATGCATTTTTCCAGGCAGATAGACTTCATTCTAACAAATTATGACTATTCTAGTTATACTAGTATTCAATCCTTGTGAGGTTCATAGAAATGGACAGCTCCCAAAGCACTTCAGAGGTTTGTTTATTTCAATGATCTATTTAACCATTCATTCAACATTTGAGTGATCAATAAGAATAGAATTTCTTTTAGCTGCTGTCAATAAAGTATGAATAACAGGGTAAAGTTCTAACCTTTTTTGGGCTTGTTTGTGAGTCAGGAAGGTAGTAGACAGATAAACAAAACTGCATATATATTTTTAAGGGAAATGTAGCAAAATAATGAGATACAGTGATGAAAAGAAGTGACTTTTATATGTTGAGTGGTCAAGGAGACCCCAACTAAAAATATCATCTTTCTGTAGAAACACATTGTATCATAATTCTTGATTATTCCACTCTTTTACTTTTCTCATGTGACTTCACATTCATGTTTCAAAAGCTCCTTAATGAATCCAATCAGAAAAACAGCAAAGAAATTCCAGAGGGGATTCAGAGTTGACATAGAAATTCAAGAGAAGGTGGTCTATTTAGAACAAGTGAGACCCTAGTGCTACCTTCTAATAGGAATGTGTTTGCATCCATAAACTCATCTTGAAAAGACGAAGTTTTGATTATTTTATTCAGTCTGCACAAACATGTTCAATCATCTTGTATTAATATCCAAATCATTATGATGTAGTGAGATAAAAATTTAGTTGTTTTTTTTTTTTTAAGTAAACTATCCTGAAATCTTGACTGTATAAATTTTGGCATGTCTTTCTAAATTTTGTATTATTCATTTATATGAGAAAGATGATACTGATTGTAATATCACTGTATAAATTTTGGCATGTCTTCCTAAATTTTGTATTATTCATTTATAAGAGAAAGATAATACTGATGGTGCCCATCCCTGTACCCAACTCCAAGCATCATTTCAGACAGTTGAGTTGTATTTTATAAAACTTACTGTCATTGGTTTCTGTGATGTTACATACCCATGGATTTCCTTCCACTCTTCTGCCTGCAGTTTTCAGTCTTCTTTGCTATAAATGTTATTTATAAACTGTTGATTCTCAAAATTTTAACTCTAGTATAGATCCCTCATGTCAACTGTTGACCCATGTATGAGTAGATATGTGTGGGTTTGTGGATACATAAAAATGTCTACTTCGCATCTGCTCTTAGATTTCTAACAATGATGCCAAGCCTAATGTGTTCAAAGCAGAATACTTAATCTTTACCACAAATCTGATTTCCATAAAGTTGTCATTTTTAGTAATGTAGTCCTATATGCTTCAAGTACTTTTAGGCATGTTAGATCCTCAGTTAGTCTTTAAACCCCAGAACCCAAGTTACCATTATAGAGACTATTACAGAAAACTTAACCAGTAGACTTACAGCTATTCTTGTTCCTTTTAATCTAATGTTGCACACAGAAGATGGGATCATCTTAAAAGAAAAACAATTTCAATTATTGATTTGCCATTGATCTTAGAACTAAATTCAGACTCTTTTATATGACCTCAGTAACCTTTATTATCTGGTCCACACTATCTATATTCTCATTTTCTATAACTCTTCTTGCTTTTCATTTCTTCAAATGTGCTAACTTTCATACACTTCACAAAGCTATTTTCTCTCTCTGAAATATTTATCTACCACCTGCTTGTTGTCTTCAGATTAAATGTCTCTTACTTAGGGACGTTTTCCCTGCTATCCACATCTACATCTAGTTTTGTTTGGATTCTGTAGTTATAAAACTCTTTTTATTTCTTTCATATAGCTTACAATGGATATATACAGTTTGTTATATATGTGAAATCCAGTTTAAAACCTATTTCTCCTATAAGAATATATGGTTGCTAAAGAGAAAAGAGAAAGAATAAGTCTGTTTTGTTCACTGCTCTATTGTATACCAAGCGCACTGGCTGGCACACTATATGGTTCAATAAATATTTTTGATTGACTGCATAATAAGTTCTTACTCAATCTAGCTATCCTCATTATTATTTTGATTAACTATGATATCTCATACATTAAAAGAACATTTTATTAAAAATAATATGTTTCAAAATCAACTTTCTTGCATTGCAATAATTTCAAATCATCCTAAATATTCTTGTAAATAAGTGATCATTTAATTGCTTATTTTATTCATCAAGCATGTTTTGAGTCCTACTGAATGTCAAGCATTTTGTTGTGTCCAAAAGATTCAAACCTAAGAGAACATTGCAGTTACCCTGGTTTGAAGTATGTCAAGCCTAAAGTGTTAACATATATCAATCAAATATTTCCTCTAAAGTGGAGTCATCATAAAAAGAAGTTCTTAAAAAGATATTTCTAGAAGTACAAATATTATTTTCTCAGTGTAATATTTCTAATAATCGAAGGGCAAATACGAGAGTTGTAGAAAATTCTTGTAGTCAAGAAAGTAAGGAAAAGGTCATGGAGTTATTTTAATTAAAGCAATTCATTTGAGGACAAAGGGACAAATTCTATGGAAAATAGAGCCCCCAGATTTCAACTCTACTGTCAGTGGTAGACTCCACCTTAGAGTAAGAAGGGGCAATTCATATTCCAAGCTAAAAGAAAATAACTTTAATTAAGCCTAGCTCATGGGACCAAGCTTGGGAGATCTTTTTAATAAAAGAGATCACATGAATGAGGAAAATTTTATTCACAACCTCACCAGGCTATTTTTCCCCTCCTTTTGAACTGCCTTTGACAGTTTCTTCAACATATTTGAGGATGAAAGTAGATGAAAGAAAAGCAATCTGACCCGTGGCATGAAATTTCTGAAATAAGAATTGGTGATGGCATTATGAACACTTCAGTGGAAAAATTCACAATTCAGAATAAGATGATGTTAAAGTTGTACAATCATTTTCCATTCTTTTTTCATTGCAGCAAACCAATCCCACAAATAGTTACTTAGTATTTATCATGTGCCAGAGACTGTTCTAAATTTTTGATGTTGGAACAGAATGTAAAATAGGCTAAAAATTATGAAGCATATATTCTATTGGATTGAGTGGCATAGAATTTTTTAAAGGATATGTTTCTATACATTATATTATATTGCTCTATATTAATGTCTGATGATAAAAAATAAACTATAAAGTGAATAAAGATCACTAAAATTACAGATAAAGTAGAAGAAACATGCTGGGATGGATGAATGTTTATGAGAGGACCTTTGACAAATCCCTTCCAGGAACTGGCACATCTGGAATTGTTGTAGTAGTCAGGAATTCCTAAATGCTGGGCATTTCTTTCTTGTATTAGTTTCACTTTGGATTGATTTGATAATTTCTCTCTCTGCACTCATTTTCACAAAGCAGATATTTCTAAGAGATAATTGGGGCTAAAGACACAATGCACTATTACATCTGGACCAGTATAACACAAATTTGGTCCAATGTTTAATGTTTGTTTCTCTGAAACGTTATTCTCAATAACTGAGATAACCAATAATAGAACCAACAAAAAAGTCATATTTTTGAATATTTTTGGCCATTCATTGTGGATTTTAAAATATAATATTCCCTATGCTATTAAAATATGGAGAGACATATCTCTATAACAATGTTATATTTCCATTATAAGATGCTTCAGCACATAGTTCAAATATGTATGCAGATTCACTAGTGTTCCCTGAAAACAAACAAATACATATACAAACAAAACACTCATACAACATAGTATCTTCTTATCATTAAAAGATACATGACTATGTAAAGTGGAAAAACATTGGACTTGAAGATAGGGGATCCAGGGTCAAATCCTGATTTGCTAGTGATGAGCTAGTGACTTCTACAAGCATGTTTTTATTTTCCGTCAAATGGAAATATTGATACACCTATTTCAGGTATTTCAAATTACTTTGAAACTTTCTTCAAAATTTAGACAACTAAACAAATGTTAGTGGAATTGCAGTATGGCCTGAAACTAATTTTTAATATATTATGGCCAGTTATAAGTAAAGTGTTAGGAATTACATCCCTAACCTCAAGAAGGAATGACAATAAAGTATCAAGAGCATCCAGGTAGAACTGAATATTTTCCCATGATTATTTGTCAATCAATAGGAAGAGAAACTTCTGGGGACTTGAAAGTTTTTCATTGTTGTTTGTTTATTAAAAAAAAATAAATCCCACGTTACTAAGATAAGAGGAAATAAGAAAAAAATCAGTTAAATTATATGCTGTGGAACATCTTTTTAATTGAAAAAGCACTATTGACTTGTTTTTTTGCTAATCATCACCCATGTCAACAATTGAGAAAGCACAAATTATAATTTTCATGAGTCAAGATTAAACCTATAAAATCTTGTTAACAGCTGGCATAGTTGTCTCTTAAAATGTTAGCCTACTGAATAAATATGTACTTAAGTAGACAGAGCATGTAGCCTTCCCAGAGCCATGCTTCTAAATGTTACAGGAGTTCTAAGATACTTTCAATTAAATAAAAATTAAAGCTCAGAAAATGTCACAAAAGGGTAACCTAATATTTGATCACTAATGTGCTTATGCAAAAGGGATATTTACAATTGTGCATTCAGAAGTCATCAACTCCTCTTTTCAAGTTCCATGAAACTAAGGTTTAAGATAATGTTTGGATAAACTTTTGGGCAGAATTTCTAGGTAGTCTGTGTCCTGTAGACAGTCTCTACTGACTTTGATTCCAATGAAGTGCTGAGAAGAATTTGCATTGCTGATGTCTTTTTTCAGTTTAGCAATCAATGTATATCACAATTAGAGTCAGTTAAGTTTTTGTTCAAGATCATGGTAGATCATCTTGTCCAAATTACAAAAGACATTTCATAGTGAATTCATTATTCTCATCAAAATGGATATACCAAAACGACCTGTGTGAACTATAAAGACTGAATCACCATTGGAACCTAGATATTAATAGCTCTCTCTTCTACTTAAAGTATAACAGACTAGTTGCTTCTTCTTTCACTGGTAACTTAAACACATTTTAAGTTTATTCATATGAAGAATGTTTAACAAGGAATCACTGTCCTTGCTCTATTTTACATACCAACATGCCCTGTAGACACCCAGTCAGCTATCCAGCAACAATCGCTGTTTACAGTTTAATATTCATAATTCTTTCTGCCTTTTATCATAGCTTTTATTTGCCAAAACTTTAATCACTGTGAATAAGAAATTTTCACCTTTGCCTCTTCCAGTACCTCTATTTCCATAGAGCACACTATCATCTCTAGGTCTAAAACAAACAATTTTTGCAGGAATCTATCAGAAAGCAAAAAATGAATGATTCTATGAGAAAATATTTGACTTTTTAAATGGAATATTAAAATGTGTATTGCCATCGTATATCTTTCCAAATTTATTTATCAGCAAAGGCACACATACCACCTCCATCTGGAAAATTCTTCCTTGGTTTTGTGTTAATTTGATGCAATCCCTTGGATGCTCTCCCACTACAACATCATAATTTAGAGATGAGATTAGAACATGTCTGATTGGCTAGCAAGTTATTGATAGCTCTCATCTGAGCAAACTTACATTTTCAAATCACACATATTACAAGTTACATACAACCTCAAAGAACTTCACCCTACAATTGAAAATGTATTGGTTTATATGTAGAGGAAGCCCAGACTCACAGGAGAAGCAGGAACTCTTGCCTCCCATGTGTTTATGTGCTTATCAGGAAATACTTGTTTTAAACGGGGGGCGGGGGAACTCACTTTAAAGATTACATTGGCAGAACTACCATTCCTCAAATAGAAGTGTGTTTTAAATTAAAATGTATTTAGATTATGCCCTTTCTCTCAAAAGGATCACAATTGATATCCCTTTCATTCCTAAACATAATAAATTTATTTATCACTTTATATTATTTCTCAGAAAATCAGGCTGACAGTCAAAAAATAGTATAAGAGATCTATTTGTTGAATAATGACTTGGAGCTGTCTCTAGTTTATTGAGACATAGTCTTTATTATTTTATTGTTCATGTCATAGATATTTTCTTAGATCATATTTTTAATACTTAGCACCATAGGTGAATTTTTCACCTCTTTTTAACTTTAGGCACTTTTCTGAAATAGTAAGAACTTGTGGGAGTCCCAATTAGACTCAATTATAGTTTGACTGACTTACTTTGGTATTTAAACACCCAGAAGAGGTTATTCCTTTATAGAGAGAATAAAAAAAAAAATCTGTCCTGTATCTATCAGATTTAGGGCTTTCCCTCTTTTCAGGGAAAATATAGTCATGTTGCCAGACGGAATAAATTTAAGACATATACCAATGAAATTTTGCTTGTGAAAGTCTGACTGAAAGTTCAGAGAAATATAGAAAGAGAAAAGAAAGGAGGAGCGTGAGGGAGCAAGAGAAAGAGAGAAGGGAAATGCAGAATATGAAAATTTCATTTTAAAAAATCACTTAATATAAAGTCAGGATACTTGCCTTCTCAACGTAGTTCTTAATTTTTACATTGTCATAGGACCTAGGACAACAAGGCAGGAGCTCCTCTGCAAAAGCAAAGATGCAGAGACAAAAGTCAGGAAAAAGAAAATATGTTATTTCTTGTTTTCATATAAGTTGCTTTACTTCTCATTTTTATAAGTTACCCTACTTCTTGTTTTTATATAAATTACTCCCTATTTTCTTGTATTATGTAACTTACTGCCTGGTTCTTTGTGCTACTCTTTTTGCAGGCTATTCACTTGGGCGAGTTACATGTTCAGACTTTTGGTGGAATCCAATCAGGATAGTGATCTTGTAAGCCAATCAGCAAATAGGACATGCAAATGAAATAATTAAAACCAATCAGTGTGTAACATGTTATACTAACTGCAGTCTCAAGTTACAAAATATCCAACCAAATGGATCATGCCAAACTGGAACCTTATAAGGGAGATAAGGAGGTTACAATGTAAAGAAATAATATATAAGGCAATACCTAGCTGCCTTCCAGGCTCAGCCTTTGGATAGGAATCTGCTGAGCAGGTGCATAGGACCATAGGACAGTACCTGAAAATGCCATTCTGTGACTTTTCTTTATATTGCTTTTCAAATCATATCTGTTTCTTCTTTCTCATTTTAAAATATACACATAATAATGAAAAATTCCCTCTTTTTAAAGACTATATCATATTCCATTGCGTGTATATATGCCACATTTTCTTTATCTATCTGTTATTGGGCACTTACATTGCTTCCAAGTCTTTGTTATTGTGAAAAATGCTTAAAGCGTATGTGGAAAGACATTTTGCCAAGAAAATAAGCCAGGCACAGAAGGACAAAGACTGCATGATCTCACTTATGTGTGGAATCTGAAAAAGTTGAGCTTGTAGAAACAGAGAGTAGAACCATGGGTATTAGAGGATGGAGGTGGGGAGGCTGGGGAAATGTTTGTCAAAGGGTACAAAGTTTCATTTAGAGAGTAGGAATAAGATTTAGTCGCTTAGTACACAGCATGGTGACCACAATCATTATAATGTATTGCATATTTCAAAAGTGCTAAAAGAGTAGATTTTAATGGTCCTTATCACAAAAGCATGGCAAGTAGGTCAGGTAATGATATGTTCAATAGCTAGACTTAATCCTTATACAATTATACACATAACAAAGCATTGCTGTGCTCGACTGTATATATGTATTTGCAATTATTGTCTGCCAGTTAAATATTTTGAAAAATAAATTCACACATACTGAATTAAGGAACATAAATTAAAGTATGGAAGATTTAGGGGGCAGCATGTAGCGGGTATCTTTACAGAGAGAGATGGAACTCCGAGGTTACCTTGCCAGGAAACAGTGTTTATTTGTGCTAGCACCTGCTCAGCAGATTCCCATCCAAAGGCTTAGCCCGGAAGGCAGCTAGGCATTGACTTATACATTATTTCTTTACATTGTAACTTCCTTATCTCCCTTATAAGGTTCCAGTTTGGCATGATCCATTTGGTTGGATATTTTGCAACTGGAGACTGCAGTTAGTATTACATGTTACACACTGATTGGTTTTAATTATTTCATTTGCATGTCCTATTTGCTGATTGGCTTACAATATCACTATCCTGATTGGATTCTGCCAAAAGTTTGAACATGTAACCTGCCCAAGTGAAAAGACTGCAAAAAGAGTAGCACAAAGAACCAGGCAGTAAGTTATGTAATACAAGAAAATGAGGAGTAATTTATATAAAAACAAGAAGTAGGGTAATTTGTAAAAATGAGAAGTAAAGCAACTTATATGAAAACAAGAAATAACATATTTTCTTTTTCCTGACTTTTGTCTCTGCATCTTTGCTTTTGCAGAGGGGCCCCTGCCTCAAGCACTGAAAAAAATGATGACAGAAATAGGAAGCAAGAACTATTTAAGGAAGGAGAAGAGATAGATTTGGTGTTGAGATGCCTCAAATAGACTGAAACTTGTCCTCAAATATTTAAAGAGCGTACATGTTGTGAAAGGTAGGCACATGATCCTTTTTCTTTTAGAATATCACTGCTCCCATCATTTCCATTGCTACCTCCCTCATTACAACTGCAACACAGTAGTTAAGACTGTGAATACTGAGATAAGAACTAAGGTCAAACCATATTTATATATTGAGTCATATGGTTTTATAACATTTAACTGTTTTAAAGAATCCAAGATCTCAGATCTAGTACGTGGCAGAGATCTAGACTCTAGTGCCAACATTTGTATCTTCATCATAACACATTCTCTTCTAATGCTAAATGTTTGTTCCTTATTATTGATCACCTTTTAATATGACATAGTCCACCTCTCTCACTCCTATACCTAATCTCCATGAAGATGAGGATTTTCTGCCCTTTTATTCATTACTGTGGCTCAGTACACAGAGTAGTGCTGGATATAGTAGATGTCCATACAGATTTCTTGAATTAATTAATAGATTGTAGCATGTATGTCAACTGCACAATACATTTCAGTTAAACACAAATAATATTTTTAAATAATTGTAGTTGAATTAAATACAGTATGAACTCATCTCAGGTGAGTTCCCAGACACTGAGAGTCCTCTCATAAAAATTATTCCAAGAATTTTCTATTGGATTCAGGAACTAAGATGTGGTAGTATTCTCCAGGTACCAGAAAAATGGTGGGAACAGGTGATTAAAACAAAATCAAGACAGGCTCGGTGGCTCAGTCTGTAATCCCGTGCTTTGGGAGGCTGAGGTGAGTGGATTGCCTGATCCCGTGGGTTCGAGACCCGCTTGGGCAACTTGGCAAGACCTCATCTCTACAATAAAAATCAAAAAATTTAGCCAAGCATGGTAGCATGCATCTGTATTTCCAGCTTCTTGGAAGGCTGAGGCAGAAGGATCGCTGGAGCCCAGCAGGTCGAAGCTGCGGTGGCCAGGAGTGTGCCACTGCACTCCAGTCTGGGTGACAGAGTGAGACTCCAACTCAAAAAAAACAACAACAACAACAAACATTTCTATGTTTGTTTCTGTTTAACTTACTTTTCACAAACTTTCAACAAATATACACATGTGCATATGCATATATACATACATTGTTTTCCATTCCCCACCAATGATTTGTTCTCATTAATATCACTATATTTACATGGAATTTTATATTCAATTTTTATGTAAAATCACATATTATTTATGAAATTTTCCTAAGTACATTTCATGCACCATACAAATGTTTAAACTTGGAGTATGGCTGCCTTTGGCTTAATTATTTTAAATAATTTCATAACTTTTATGGAACATAATAAATGTGGACTTTATATGCTTCTCAGGAAAAAGTTAAATTTTACATGCATTCATAATTAACCAAAGTACAAAGTAATTAACACTTTTCAATGCTTTCTGATAAGTGCAGCCATAACATAGCAATTAAGCCCTCAAAATCCACAATGAAGATGCAGAAAATTATAGCCTTTAAAATCTATATTAAAATTTGGAATTCTGTTTTAGTTATCTGTAGAATATGCGCGTGTGTATTAGTGAAGTGGAGAAGAAAGTTCAATTTAGTTTAAAGTTTTAATTAGAGAACTACAGTCAGGTACTGCTGAATCATTGTTTAAAGTATGCAGTATCTCTACAATAAATCAAAAAGTTAGCCAGGCGTGGTAGTGCGTGCCTGTAGTTCTAACTACTTGGAAGGCTGAGGTGGAAGGATCGCCAGAGCCCAGCAGGTCGAGGCTGCAGTGGCCGGGAGCGGCCACTACACTCCAGTCTGGATGACAGAATGAGACTCCAATTCAAAAATAAAAAATAAAAATAAAAATAAAGTATGCAATTTTCAGTATAATGGTTTTTACCAATAAAAATGTTGATTTTCTTAACTGAATATGGAACTAAAAAAAATACTTAAGACAATTTAACATATACAAACAGCCTCCTCCAGCAACCACCCTACTTCCATTTTTAAATGTATAATCAAGAATAATAAAATTTTACAAGCAAATATATGAATTACATCTAATTAAATAATTACAAATTTTTAGTCTTGCTCAAAAAAAAAGTGTTTTTTTTTAGTTGGAATCTCACTGTGTCACCCAGGCTGTAGTGCAGGGGCACAATTACAGACACCACAGCCTCGACCTTCTAGACTGATGCAACCCTTCCACCTCAGTCTTCCAAGTAGCTGGAACTACAGGCACATGCCATCACGCCTGGCTCCTTTTTTTGATTTATTGTAGAGATGAGGTCTTGCCAAGTTGCCTGGGCTGGTTTTGAATCCATGGGCTCAGGTAATCCTCTGCTGGGATTATACATGTGAACCACCACACCCGACATTTGCTCTAAATTTTTTTAAAAAGTTTTGCTAGGCTCTTCACAATAACAGATATGGAATCTACTTAGGTGTCCACCAATGGAAGATTGAATAAGGAAAATGTGTTGTGTGTGTATTACATATTTGTATGCATATATAATGGAACACTACTCAGTCAGAAAAAAGAATGCAATCATGCATATTATAGCAACATGTATGAAACTGAAGGTCATTATTCTCACTGAAATAACTAAGAACCAAAAAGTTGAATACCATATGTTCTCTCTTATACATGAGAGCTAAGCAATGCATACATATGGACACACAGAAATAAATAATAGACACTGGAAACTACAAATGTGAGAGGGTAAGAGGGGAGTGAGGTTTTAAAATTTTTTCTATTTGATATGATGTACACTATTCTGGTGATGCAGAAAAACACTAAAAGCCTAGACATCACCATGACACTATAAACATGTAGAAATCTACACTTGTATCCTCTAAATATATAAAAATTTTAAAATTAAATTACATTAAAAATATTGCTATTTTTATTTTATTTTTTGTTATACTAAAATTTATGGGAACACCCATCCAAAATATTATATATGATGTAGTGGAGAAATAATAACATAATAATTACAATATAATAATGATAAAGCAATATTTGGATCTAAATGTGATTGCAATGGAACATTACCTTATGATAAATATTCGTGAGTTACCCATTAATCAAAAGGTTAAAAGGTTATACATCAAATTTTTTCATCATATTGCAAATTGTGTTTATTTTGATAAAATAATAATGATATAACAGTCGTATGTTAAAATTATGGTATAATAAAATTATAACAAAATTATGTTCATATGATAAAATTACAACTTGAAATATGTTTTGCAAGAAAATTAATCAATCCTCATGGTATAATTTTAAAAATGATATTATACCAAATACATAATAAAAATGCTTTTTCTTATTTATTTTTAAAGTTATTTACTTCTGTGTTCATCACTCCTGCTAGGTGGCCTTGGACAGTGGATGAATCTCTCTGTGACTCAGTTTCCTCATCCATATATGTAGATATCAATGACAATGAGAAGATGATATTTTAATAAAAATACATTATTCAGACTATTGACTCACCCTTAAGTTCTGAGTAAATTTTAGATAATATTAAAGATTATTCTTTATAGTGCCCATTGCAGTAGATTCAAATGTAATTATTTCTCTAAATCACAAACATTAAAAATCAATCAGAACACTATAGTGAGGTCATTAGAATAATCTACTACAAATACTGAAGCCCTGCTTCAGACTGTATTTCATAAATGGGAGGAAGAAGAAACATTCTCTAACTTGACAATGTGGAACTTCATGTTTTGAACAGGTTATAAACCTCGGGATATAATTACAAAATGTGCTAATAAATTTAAGTTATAAAATGTTTATGTAGCCGGGCTCAGTGCCTCAGCCTGTAATCCTGCGCCTTGGCAGGCTGAGGTGAGTGGATTGCCTGAGCCCGCGGGTTTGAGACCCGCCTGGGCAACTCAACGAGACCTCATCTTTACAATATATCAAAAAATCAGCCGAGTGTGGTAGCGCACGCCTGTAGTTCCAGCTACTTGGAAGGCTGAGGCGGAAGGATCACCGGAGCCCAGCAGGTCGAGGTTGTGGTGGCCGGGAGCGGCCACTGCACTCCAGTCTGGATGACAGAGTGAGACTCCAACTCAAAAAAAAAAAAAAGGGTTCATGTATATTCAATATATGTGTACAGATATATGTATGTATTTGTAAATATGTTTTGTACATTTACATTTACCCATATATACACATTATGACCTTTTTCAGAATTTACATCTGTATGATTGGACAGTTTCTGTTACTCCCCTCCTGTACTAAAGAGGGAAAGAAGTTGATGTGAGGGGAAAAAAGGGGATGGTATAAACACATTTTCTCAAAGGTAGTTTCTAGTAATCCATTTGTATGGAATACTGAAAAGGTCAATGTAATACAGCATGATCTCTAATTCTCTGAAAAAATGAGGCATTAAAATTCTGATGCCTCATTCAAGGTTGTAATGAGAACATAACACAAATTGAACCTATTATTTTGACAGTGATAGTAATGAGAATGGGAAATGAAATAAACTTAATGATACTGCAAGTGACTTTTTATATCAAAATTTCTGAATTTTCTAGCTGTCTGTTTTGCAAAGTGAAACTATAATATACATATAAATACTACTTTTTAAAAAATGAAACTATGCTATGAAAGGGTAGACCAATATAATAATTTAATTACTGAAAACAAAGTTTATGGTTTAATTGTATAAAATCTGACCCAGGGATGATCCCTATTTTTCTTTAATGATAATTCTCAGTCCTAGGAGGGCAAATGTTCTGAAAGTTTTCAAATTAAAAGCAACACAATTTTATTTGGAATTATTGAAATTAGGTCTATAAAATTACTTACTATGTTAAGTTAACCCTTTGGCAAATAAATGAGTTGAGAGAAACCCTTAAAGCTATGGTAACAGAGTAGAGACTATAATTCAGCTTTTTGGATCACCAGCCTGTATCTCAGTCATCTCTCTTTTTATTATGTGACAGCAGCCACCTTGTCTTCTTTCCACTCATTAAAAAATAAAATAAAATAAAAACGCTGTCACTTCTATAGATAATCATTAGGATTTTACAGCAATGGAAAGGTAAAGAAAATGAATTTTTCCCTTATAATGTCTTTAAGAACTATTACATTTTGGGGCATACCCACAGGAGAAGTGTTGGCTGAATACAGAGAAGGGCTGCTCTGGCATTCTGCTGATGAATTTACCAAATTCAACATTACAACAAAATTTGAATTTTTTAAAATTTCCATAGTGTACTTTGAACCCCAAGGAGTCTAGACTGATAGATTTCATTGATCAAAGTAGGTTGGGCTTTGCACATGGCTGAACTGTGATGAACATCCCATTTTTCACTAGGTGTGTTCTATTTATTTGTTTGTGTGCTTTGTCTTACTTTCCATCAGCTTAAAAGAGGGGACTTTATAAATAAATAAATAAATGTTTAGCTCTGAATGAAGATGAGTAGCACTTCTTAATCTTGTAAAATCCAAAGATCCTTTTTTTATTCTTCCACTTTGATGATATTGAGTTATACTTGTATTTGTTTTCTCCCTTTCCAAATATTACATAAGAAACTACTGTAAGTTTCAATTCATAAAGTGAGCAAAAAAAACATGCTTCATAGCTCCAGAGAATGTAAAGATGAGTTAGCCAGTAAGTATTAAAGCATTACAATAATAGAAATTATGCCAGTGATACAAGATGTACATGAGTGTTACAAGAAATAAAAATATGTAAGAAGATAATTTGTTTACCACTATAAGGCCAATATCGAGGACCATGCTTGACACATACTGATGCCTAATCAATCTGTGTTTAATGAATTTGACATGGTTAAGAATGACCTATCTGAAAATCTTCCTTGAATTATCTGAGGTTGAGAAGAGTTAATTATTGAAGAGATGAGGTTGAGAAACAGCATTGAAAAAGTTCTGTGTCAAAAATCATGATGAGTTCAACAAACTGTGAGTTCAACAAACTAAGGGCCAGTGTAACCATGATTTAATAAAGAACACGCATGCATGCAAACATACACGTGTATATACATGAGAAAGAGATTACTAAGAAAGAACAAACTAAGCTGGAGCAATGGATAGAAGCAACATTTTGCAGGACGTGTTGTGGGTCATATACAAGAACTGTATCCCAAAAACAATGGGTAACTTTGAAGTGTTTTCGTTGGAGTTAGGAGGGAATGACCTCATCAGATTTATCTCCCTACATTTAATTAATCCGTGTCCAAGCTTGTAGTTCACTAAAGTAACCACTGTTCAGTGCTGAATTGATATAATTCTGCTCAATGATAAGTCTATGAATGTGCTGGCTGGGATCTTTACCCCCATCCTCAGCAAATGCAGTATTTTCCTAGACATTTGGAATTGCAGTATCACCTCCCTATCCACAGGTCCCACATCCATGAATTTAACCAACCACAGATCAAGAATATTTGGAAAAAAACAATGAAACATATGGAATAAAAACAATACAAATAAGAACAATACAACATCTCATCTATTTACATAGCATTTACATTGTGTTAGGTATCAGAAGTAATCTAAATATAATTTGAAGTATATGGGATGATATGTGTAGGTTATATGCAAATACTATGCCATTTTATGTGAGAAATTTTAAGTATCTAAACATTTTGGTACTTAGGGGATAACAAGCAACCCTTGTGGACATAAAAGGACAACTATATTTAAAATATTTCAAGAATTCCGTAAATATTTATCAGATTCCATTGGCTTGGAACATTTAGTATTGAATATGATAGGTTGAAACAAAACCGGAATCTCCAAATGAAAACTTGACTCAGACAAGTATTGTTGATTACAAGAAAAAGGAAAGAGCAAATTAAAAGCACTGAGAAATAGTAGGAAGTAGACCTGAAGGAACCTAGAAGAAAAAAAAAAAATTTAATCCCAGATAGAAAGTTATATGATTTGGAGGTTTGGGAAATTAGTACTGTATGGCTACGCATGAATGGGCACTTAAGATGGAGAATCACAGATAAAATATGGTACCAGCCTTGCATTTAATATTGCTCCCATTTAGTGTAGGATAGAGAGAGAGAATTTGTAATGGAATCAAATCAGAATAAAGCCTAAGGAGAGAGGTAAAACAAAGAAAAATTTAATTCTGGCATACTGGGCAGTAGATCAGAAGCAAGTATATCCTACCTTATAGATGAGCATATTCTCAAGTAATTCAATCAAATATTGATATAACATTCATTAAGAATATTATTGAATGTTTCACATGATCCAGGAATAATGGTGAACTAAACATATTTCTGACTTCTAATTATCACACCCTGCTGTAATCTCTGATGTTTTCATATGCTCCTTCAATAAGGAGTAATCCCCTTGAATACTTGAAACCAACAAGCCTTATTCTATTAGTACCCTTGACAGTGTTGCAAAATCACAGAAAATGAGGGGTTTAATATAATCTCTTTGAGCAGGTCAAATATGAATTTTATTCTACGACCCTCTCTTAAATCAGATCACTTCTGGAGTGCACCATGGTACTCCAGGCCTATATCCAGTGTTCCCTGGGATAGTTCTATCAGATAACTTGCTCAGCTTGCCACAGTTCTATATTTTCTTCATAAATTTGATGATACTTTCTGTTTCTGTTTATGGATAAGCTTTAAGACTACCTGCAAGATACAGCTTTTTAGCCGGGCTTGGTGGCTCAGCCTGTAATCCCACGCTTTGGGAGGCTGAATGGATTGCCTGAGCCTGAGGGTTCGAGACCCAACTGGGCAACTTGGTGAGACCTCATCTATACAATAAAAATGAAAAAAAACTAGCCGGGCATGGTAGCATGCATCTGTATTTCCAGCTACTTGGAAGGCTGAGGCAGAAGGATCGCTGGAGCCCAGCAGTTCGAGGCTGCGGTGGCCTGGAGCGGCCACCACACTCCAGTCTAGGTGACAGAGTGAGACTCCAACTCAAAAAAAAAAAAAGATACAGCTCTTTTCTGAAACCTGAATATTTGGCTATTTTTCTTATATCATGAATCGTCTTCACATGGCTTCTCCTTTTCCAAGAAAAGTACCATTGGTAATGGGGCTAAGTGATATAGGGGATTTATGGTCAATACTAGAGTATAATACTGCCTTCCATCAATAGTGCCTGGAATTTTTTTTTTGGTCCCATTGAACATTGAGATTCTTTTAGAAATCCATATTGACATGAACCTAAGCATCATGCTTCACTGCGTATTCCTTATGACTGTATTGGGTCTCACTTCCGTCATTCTCAACATTCTCTCCTTCACTTATGAACCACATTGTGCTTCCATTGTTCTATTATTTCTGCTCGGGAAGCCCTCTATTCGCCTTTCCACTTGTATTTCTGGTTTTCACTTGGGTATTGCTCCCTTCATAAAGACAGGATTGGTTAGAAGCATCATGCATGTACCCCCGTGGTACTATTTATGTCCCAATGATATAATTTATAAGCTATTTATTTAAAATTTTTATTATAAAGATGTGGGGTACAATTCAGGGTTAGGAGCCGGACTCGGTGGCTCAGCCTGTAATTCCACGCTTTGGGAGGCTGAGGTGAGTGGATTGCCTGAGCCTGCGGGCTCGAGACCCGCCTGGGCAACTTGGCGAGACCTCATCTCTACAATAAACAAACAAACAAACAAAAATTAGCCAGGCATGGTAGCGTGCTTGTAGTTCCAGCTACCTGTTAGGCTGAGGCGGAAGGATCACCGGAGCCCAGCAGGTCGAGGCTGCGGTGGCCGGGAGCGGCCACTGCACCAGTCTGGGTGACAGAGTGAGATTCCAACTCATACAAACAAACAAACAAACAAACAAAACAATTCAGGGTTAGGTATAGAAACAATGATCATGCAGGTACCACTGTTAATGAGGTATGCCCCTCCCTCCCCTAGTAGTTTCCCTCAACTGCCAATCCCATCCCCCCACCAACAGTTTCCCATTACTGCCAATCGCTTTCATATAGCATTATAATTGTTCAAGATCCTCTTATGAGTGAGAAAATATGGAACTCTGTTCCTTGTTTCTGTGATAAATCACTGAATATGATCGACTGCAAATCCATCCAGGTTGCTGAAAGTCCATATATTTGTTGCTCTATAAGTTATTTATTTCTGTATCCACCTATGTAACTTTTGTTATAACCATTTACATTTTTGTATCACCTAATTTGACAGCCAAGACTGCCTATATCTTCATTCAACATTAAATCTTAAACCCCTATTAGTTGTTCAAAATAAATGTATATATGCATATGTATATATACTTACATATAAATATAAAATATAGATATTTGGTTTATAAAAATATACATATACATATAGTCATATAGATATATAGAAACATATGAGGCATGTATTACTTAAAGCTTTTGATCAAAATGAATCAGAATGAGCTCAATGAACTGGTATAATTTAAGGCAAAAGAAGAAAAAATATGATTGCCAGCTTTACCTCCTGAAAATGCAAATAATAAATGTATTTTAAACTACACAACAATCCTCAGAACCATTACTGCTTTCATGATCTCTAAGTTCTTAGAGAGGAAAGGATTGGAAACCACTGGACCAGCCATGTCTCAATTCCTTTCTGGGTGTGAAGGTCTTGTGATGTTATTCTTTCTATGAGTTAGTGCTTTAAATGTTTTTAAGTGAATTAAATTTGGTGAGAAAATAAAAGATTTGTTATATTTGCTATGTTTTTTCCCATTCTTGCAGTAAAGTAAATTTTTAAAAGACAGTAAATATTTGTTGTATTTATTTATTTCTCTTTTAAAAGGCAGTCTGACATGGATACATCTGCTATTATTATATAGGAGAAAACAGAAAAATAGCATTCTTGCTACAGAAACTGAGACACATCTACATAATTGTTCTAATTTCAGCTCTAGGTTTTCACAGGTGTGTTTCCAATAGATAGATATTAATTTTACATTTCTTTTATTTATAAAATGACCTACACTTTTTGTTCTGTCACATTCACACACTGAGTTACCAAATGAACAACAAGTTAATCTGAAAGCTTAGAATTTATTAAGATTTTTTTGTTTAATGTGTGGTCACTGGGGATCTCATAATTCGTTTTTGATGTCCATTTCTTCCCAATTATAAAATTAATGCATTAATTAGTCATTATAAGGAAGCTTTCCTAAGTTCTTTCCTAAATGAAATACTTAACATTAAGGTCTCTTCCTCTGATCATCAGCTATTAAACAATGTCTTCCTGTTCTCATTGACCTTGCTTTTTATTCTAAAGCAGGTTAGCAATTACAGTAATAATAGCTTCCTTTTGAATAGGATTTTAGAGGAAGTTACTGGCAATGTTGCCTTATAGAAATTTCTTAAAATTGCTGTTTACTTGACAAAAATCCAAATAAGATGTTCATTCCAGTTCTATTTAGGAACATAAAAGACAAAACAAAACAGAAAATAAAGCCTAAAACTCCTAGGAAAAGTAAAATATTAAGGTATGTGTATCTGATAAAATACCAGGAAATATGCAAATAATTGTTTACAAATGTTGTAAGAATGTACAAAGAATATTACTATTAAAATCCTAATATGCACGTTTTGGAAAAATCAGTAGACATCAATTTACAAAAATTTGAAAGTATAAAGATATAAAAGAAAAGCAGTACACCATATTTATATTTGTTTCTCCATGTTAATATTTTAGGAAATATCAAGTTTTTTCTATTTCGTTTTAACTTAATACACATAAGGATAAAAATAGAGGCTAATCTATATCAAGTGTGTATTGTGTTTCACTTATTCTGGAAAGTTTATATTAATTTTTCTTGTTTAATTTTATGTATAAAATCTCATAACTTACTAAGACCAGTAATTATTGGTGCATATAATAACCTACTTTTTCTTTCTGATTTTTGGTTTGTTTGCTTATTTCTAATTCCTAATTCCTGCAATTTTGCTTTGAATTTCTAGATATGCGAGGAGTCAGAGGAATATATCCAAAATTCCATGAGCATGAGTCCATTGCCATACTTGAAAGATTGTGTGTAGGGAAGGTAAATCTGTATCTAGAATAAGTGTCTATTCTAGTGAGGGCAAAAGGTTGCACCTTTCATGATGGAAGGGGTCCGATGTAACCATCTTATCACCAAGTGACTAGCTGATCCTCCTGGGGAATAATGCCATATCTGGGACACAGCGTTAATCTCTGCTACTGAAAGACTGGGTACGGTTCAAGGTATTTGCCAGGTCAGCCTTGGTGAGTATAATTCCATTTTGCGGAGCCCAAGCATATCTCTATCCCTGCCACCATGGCTACTTTGTTTATGAGCCCACTGGGCAGTTATGGGGTGACTGGCGAAAGAGGCTGACTGCTATTTATAGAACAGGTCATCCAATCTCCTTGATTATTAAAAATTTCCTCTTCTGAGATCATCCTTGGCTGAGCATTAACATGGGATGCAAATATCTTCGTAGATTTTGCCATTCAGAGAGGTCTAACCACATACCTCTTTTCCAAAGTTATTTGTCAACAGTTTTCCAATCATGTTCCCATCACATCCTTCCAACCAAATTGCTTGTTTCAGTCCATGGATCAATATATAATCATATGTCTTGACATTTATGCCTCCAAGCAAAGCATACATCCAGGTGCATTGTCTGGAGTTCTGCCCTCTAAAAGGATTTCCTTTTACCACTATGCTTCAGGTATGTTCCAGAAAGGTGCTGTAGTGCTGCAGCTACACTTTGGCATAGTACTTGCATATTACATAGGACCATCCTTAAACTAGGCACTGACCTTCTCTTCCTGTCAACTGGGATTGTAGAGAATACCCTGTGAAGCTATAGGTGTACATTTGAGAGAGAAGGCAGTGTAGCTAGAGTGGGGACCGTGGATATTTGAACCATGTTTACTTGTGCCACCTGGGCCTACTCAAATCATATTGTGTATATATAACTCCCATTTGAGAATGGAGTACTGCCTTGTACACTGAATTTTATATCTTGATGGGTCAGGTAATACCTATTTCATGTCACATGGTAACTTGGTGCATCGTAATCAAGAATTCAGTCTCTACAAGGCCAAGAGGCGTTTTTGAAAAAAAAATCATAATTTGCAAGTGATGGTGGGAACTTCCTTCAAAATCCTAAAGGCTTTTGCTGTGATTCACTTGTCAGGGCCTGCCCAAGACTCTAGACAACATGTTTATGGGTTGCTAACACTTCGAGCACAATTGGCTTTGCTGGATCATATGGTCCAAGTGGCAAAGAAGCTTGCACAGCAACATAGACCAGTGTTTCAGGTTTGTGAAATCTTTCCATTGTCTTACCATTCTCAAACCCTTAAAAACTGAAAATCAACATGGGGAAATACCTCTGGAAAATGAAAGCCCCAAGTCTAAGGGCCATTCTAAAGAAGAATAAAAAATAAAATATTTTCTATTATCAAATCACTATATTAATTTAGACATAGCTTCTTGAGGCAGTTGCTTTTCCTTCTTTTATTTATTTATTTTAAAGATCTGGAGTACTACTCAGGTTTAGGTATATAAGTGGTCATGGTACAGGTAAAGTTTGGTACTCTTACTGACGTGCCCTCCTCTAGCAGTGTTCCACTACTGCCAATCATTTTCTTATAGTATTATGATAAATGCTCACGGTCTGCTTATGAGTACATGTAGTTCTCAGATCTTTGTTTCTGTGATAAATCACTGAGTATTATAGACTCTAATTCCATCCGAGTTGCTGCAAAGTTCATAACTTTTTCTTCATGATCGCATAGTATTCCATCATGTAAATGTACCACATTTTCTTTATCCAGTCCACTTTTGATGGGTAGCATGACTGGTTCCATGTTTTTGCAATTGTGAATAGTGCTGCAATAAACATGCGTGTGCAGGTATCTTTTTCATAGAGTGATTTGAGTTCCTCCGGGTATATTACCAGAAGAGGGATTGCTGGGTTGTATGGAAGGTCAAATTTTAGATTTTTTTAAAAATGCCATACTGTTTTCCACAGAGGTTGTACTAGTTTACACTCCCAACAACCATGTAGAAGTCTTCCTTTTTCCTCACATCCTTTCCAGCATCTGTTGTTTATTGAGTTATTGATGATGGCCAGCTTGACTGGAATTAGGTGGTATCTCAGTTTGGTTTTAATTTGAAATTCTATGAATTAATGAGGCTGGGTATTTTTTCATGTATCTGTTGGCTGCTCATATGTCTTCTTCTGAGAAGTGTTTATTCACATCTTTTGCCCATTAAAAAAAATTATTATAAAGATGCGGGGTACAATTCAGGGTTAGGTATACAAACATTGATCATGCAGGTACCCTTGTTGATGAGGTATGCCCCTACCTCCCCTAGAAGTTTGCCTCAGTTGTCAGTCCCATCCCCCCTTCCCCTGATAGTTTGCCCATTTTTTAATAGGATTGCTTGGTTTTTTTTTCCTTTCGTCATGTTTGAGATCCTTATAGATCCTGGATGTTAGGTCTTTGTCAGATTTATAGTTGGTAAATATTTTTTCCCACTGTCTTCCTGCTTTCTTGATGGTTTCATTTGCTTTGCAGAAGCTTATTTCTTATAAGTAGATAGACAAAAAAACAGAAATTATTTAACAATGATTTAACAATATTTTAGAGTTATGATGTGAACTACAATCTGATGCCTGTTTGAAAGAAAACAGTCAAATACAGACATGTTTTATTGTCTATTATTTTATTATTTTAATATTTTATTGTCTATTAGTACTTGTATCATCTTTAACTTACTCTTGTTCTGGAAACAGTTACTACAATACCTATATAGAGAGTAAAATATTGTGCAGAAAGTGGATGGCTAAAAGGGCAACATTTTTCCTCTAATTATTACACAACCAACTTTTCACATAGATTTTTGTACTATAAGTCAAAATAAATGACAGCAAAGTGCTAGTGATAAAGGAAGACTCCCATTTAAAGCTTTATACTTTTGCAGAAATAAGCACAATATACTATCTTGACTACTGTTGCTAGGGCTGTATTGTTCTCGTGCTAAATTTCTTTTAGAATCCATTGCGTAACACCTGGGAATATAGTTGCCAAGTAATATAAGCACTCCAACCCCAAGATTATACTGTAGAACAAGAGCAGTCCCTGTTTCTGGCAGACAAAAATAATTGTAAACAAAATATCCCTGATGTACTATTAGTTGATATGAAAATGATTCTTGACATAATAGACTGAGAATGAGAAAAGCATTCAGTATGTGTAGTGGCCGATTTGAAAAAAAAAAATACTGACAACATACTTCTCTCACATCACAAGGACAATTTAAATAAGGCATAATACACACTTCCTCTTGACTCTATTCTGTAGAACTACTTCGAAAGAGGATGGAGGAAAATGGGGATTGTTAATTCCTAACTTTGACCAAGTCTGCATTGGACTCTATGAGGGTCAATAAGTTGTAACACGGTGGTTAATGGAATAGACTTTAGAACCAGTTAAACTCAGGTTAGAATCCTGGCTTTTTGACCTAGGGCACTTTAATTAACCTTTCTGAGACTTAGTTTCTCCATATTTATTTAGGAGGTAAAAGTGTCTTTCTTACAACATTGTGATGAAACTAAAAAGACAAAAGAACTCTGAATATAGAATATTAAACTCAGTGCCTAATACATAATGAATGATGCATACATTAACATTATTAAGAGTTAGGTGTTTTTACATCTATGACAATAACTAGAAATGTTCTTTGGTAGGACATGAATAAAGAACCCAGTATGGTAATTATTTAGCTACATTTTGTCTAGAATCTAAAATACACCTCATGTGTGTATTTCCAAAATGTTTTACTATGTAAAGGCATATCTGTTTCATTATCTAAAGAACTGAGAATTAATAAACATTATGTGTATGGATGTGTATATACATGCACAGACATATGCGCACGTATGTATATATCAGGTGAATATGTGTGTGTATTATGTATATATTGAAATACAGTATTATACAAAAATCAAAATTATAATAGTTTCTTTTCACTAAAATAATACAATGTGAATGTTTTCAAGTTTGTCTTTGCCCTAAGCATAACTACAAAATCCTCTAGCTTTTCTCTCCCTCTCTGTATACCCTAATCAGTCAGAACAGAATATTTTGTTCTGTTTTGAGGACTAAGCAAGGGGATTGACTGATTAATAAAGTAGATCCAGGAACTAACAGGCTTAGGAATTTATAGAGTAGAGGATAAGATGGTGATGCAGTAATTTGGTAGGAGAAAACTTTCTTTTATTATTATTATCATTTTTAATTTTAGAGTTGTGTGGTACAAGTGAGGATTTACTACATTAGTAAGTTACATGCAAGTGAAATTTGGGCTTCTCCCTGGCCCTCTCTCCCTCTGAAAGTGGACCAGGAACCCGGTGTGTTACCCTGTGCCCATCTAACTCCTTTAGCAGTGACAAACATCTGCTGATCCCACCCTTGTGCTCATGTAACCAGTGATCAGGCCTGCTTATGAATGAGAACATGTGGCACTCAGTTATTTGTTCCTGTAATTTCCAGTTGCTTTCACGTTGCTGTGAAGGCCATGATTTTATTCTTCTTTGTGACTACATAATATTCTATTGTGTATATGTACCACATTTTCTTTATACAGTACACTTTTGATGGATATCTAAAGAGAAAAAAATTAAGTATTGCTTTAGAGTTGTGCCCTTTTATGGCATTTGAGAACTGCAAGTAAAATGAATGAGTTATTTTAATATTGTGTGACCTTTCATTCCACAATATGACTTTTTTTAAGTTAGGAGGGTGAGACCTAGAGTCAGGTGATTATGTTCAGATAGTGGCTGAGACAACTTTCTACATCTGTAGTCTAAGTTTTCACAAATGCAAAGAAAATCAAAAACATCTAACAGTATTTTCCTGTAGATTAAATGAGTCTATATTTGTGAACTGCTTTTAAAAAGTGCTGGACATAATAATTGCTTAATAATTATTAGCTATTATTTTATTGTTAGTGTTTGTTGTAATATTTAGTATGGATGAATGCATTTTCTGTATAAAATTAATTACTTTCCACAGACAGTGTTGTGGGGAACAGCATTCTTTCCTGATTGGAATTCTCCTAAAACATCATTCCCAAGATTCATAAAGCTGTTGTAAATACACTGCAACACATTCAGGCATCAGTTTTATGTAATTTGATCACATAAAAATCAGTATCATTTGGTTTATAAGCACAAATACTCAATGACTAGTTATAAAGCTAGAGAGCGAAGAAACTAATTAACAACTTCATAAATTCAAAGGGACGTGAAGACCAAGACAAAACAAAGGATTTGATGATCTGTGTTTTAACAGATAATTTGTTTTTCTTTTTAAATTATGGAGTTTTAAAAATTCCTTTTCACTTCACAATTCAAATTTGACTTTTTATGAGTACTATCTATTCATTTCCTTATACATTTATTTAGCGTCTAGTGTTTTTTTAAGCTCTATGAATATAGATGTGATAAATTTATGGTCTCTGTCTTTTAGGGGTTCTAGCTTTGCCAGGAAGAAGAAAAAACATAATTAATGACATTACAATGTAATGAATGCATAGTAAAGGTATGAATAAAAAGTTCTGAGAACACAGAGGTAGGAATAATCAATACAGTTTTGCAGAAGGGGATGCATGTGAGTTTGGCCTTGAAAGGTATATCAGGTAAAACTACCCAGTGGAGAAGGAAGGATGAAAACATTTCAGACAGAGGTTCAACATGATCTAAGGCCTGGAAGCACACAGAAGTTGGGAGAAAGACTGATGTGGGGAAAATGAAAGGGATGGATCATTAAATGTCTTCTTTACTGTGTCAGAGACATTGAGCTTTGTCCTCTCCATTTAGGAGAGCCATTAAATGGTTTTAAAGAAGAACAAGTCATGCATAAAATTATCTGTAGAAACAATCATTCTGAACATTCCTGGCTAGAAAAGACAGGTCAAGCACCGAGACTTCTTCTGGCCAATAGCTAAATTTTCTTGGGAGTGGAGATCTCAAGTAAGAATTGTATAGTCCTTTGTAGATACTCTATATGATGTTTTACATGTCTTTATTTGTAACTTTATCATAAAACTATTAAACAGGAATCATCATTATCACTCTGATAGTAAACTATATATTGTACTCATTTTTTGAACTTAAGCTCTGAATAACCTTAAATAGAACCAATAATACATAGAAAAGCCTAAATAGCTCTTTGGTGACCATTAGGGCTGAATCAGATCAGAGGCTGTGACATGAGATCTGTTAGCTAGATGTACTTGCTACTACTTTAACCCAGAGTTTGACAAATTGACTCACTCCATCCCAAGCAGGACCTAATCACTTGGAAATTGTTCACCTAGGTACGATGGCTTGAAGGTCTGTTGGGCACATGTGGACTTGAGCCCCAGGAGGAAGTAGTAGAATGTGGAGCCGAACATAACCATTTTTCACAAATTCACCTAAATGATTGTCACTCCAGATTCCCTTAAAAGAGTTTAAAGGCATGTACCCAGAAGTGTCACAAATAGTGACGTTTTCAATAGCTGAAAAAAGATAAAACACAAGGGGAGAAAACATTTCCTCAGTCTGACACTCCCTTTGAACCCAATTAGTTACTATGGATCCCATGTTGTGCTCATTACACCCCAGTGATCTTAATACTGGGTCACTGGTTCTCATTCTCCTCCTCTCTCACTCCCAAACAGGAACTATGAGATAAAAATTAAGCAAAAGACTTAATAAAGGACAGCTGAGTTTTAGAAAGAGAGTAGGTTGTATTAGAGTTGTGCACTTACGAATTAAGACTCCCAGTTCCCATGGAGGCTTTAAGCTAAGCATGCTGGGTACAGGAGAATGCACTGTGGTCTTTCTGCAAAAGTTCTTTCTGAGTGAAAGCTACCAGTGAGCATTAGCAGTATCCAAGGGGGAGAGCCACTATGCAGCCAGCTGTGCCTTTCACAGAGGGGAGTTTTGATGATTCTACTTAAAACACACACACAAACTTTCCAACACCAGTGGCTTTGTATTTTTAAAATAAAAAATCTTGTGTTATGTTTCTATGTGGGTTTCACCATTTTGATGAGTCAGGAGGGTCAAATTATGTCATCAGTGATGTCTTCATTACATCACCTGGGAAGTATATTAAGAGGAGAACTACTCTTCTTCCTAAATAATTATATACCTCTATGCATATTTTGTGCTGCCTTTGCTGAGAAAATGGTGTTCTTTTTTAACTTAGCCGCACAATGAACTTAGTGAAATGTGCACAATAAAAGAGGTTCTTATTTTGAGCTGCTTTTTAACTAAGAATATTTTATACTACTGCACCTACATAGTCTTTAACACACTGACATTATGTAAATTAAATGTTAATACCTAACTCTGTGCAATCTTCTCCCATTTAAACTTTTCCCCCTTTTGTTACCAGCGAGTAGAAACAAAAAGAAAAAAAAAAGATGTAAGAAAAGGCTCCTGCCAAAAATAATAGCTATGTTCAATGTTTTCCCAGGATCCTTATTGTTTAAATTGTGCATTTCTTGCCAAGGTCTCCTTTAAGTGCGTTACCTCTACAGGCTAATAGACTAATTAAAATATGAATAAATAAAACATTTAGTAAAAACTTTTTCACCTTTTTTGGTGAACTTGGAGTTGAAATGTTTCTGAACTGGAAATGTGCCTTTTGCTTTTTTGCTTCCCTGTTAGAAAAACTTCAACTTCCACACCTGTCTTTGGGGTAAACCCAAGACTGGATAGTACTCCATGAAATTAGAACAAAAAAGTTAACTGGGGTCAAGATGCTTATGTCTGTGTCTTGGCTGTGCAATATTAGTCTCTTAACTCACTCCTCTCAGCCATAGTTTCTTTATATATGTATAATTAGTATAATTCACTCCATCTCCAAAGAGTGGTTTTGACAAAGGTTTCCTTGCATCTGTGTGTCTCTAGTATACAAGAATTACCTCAGAGTCAATTTTTATCCTAGTTACTTAGTCCAGATCCAAAGCATAAAAGAATTTGAAAAAGTATTCATTATATAAATAAAGTTTTGAGAATATAAAGTAGGTAAGGTTGTGGGGGTTTGTAGATAGATGCTGATCTGAAACATGGCTAGATGGATTTTGACCAAGTTATTCATGTTCCTGATATTTTAGATAAAGAAGGGAAGATAAACCATTGGCAAGATGTGGCACAATAAATTGGATTCATGAAAGATATCCCTGTTATCTAAATTGTGGCTAATTGAATCATATAATTATTGGGTATTCAGCGAGTACCTAAGCACAGATGTAGTCTATACTTGGAAGCAATGGACAGATAACTCATTAACTCAAATTAAATGAATCATTACTGGGGAAGAAACTTTGCTTTTATCAGTCATCTACAAAAGGAGCCACTATTACAGTCTTTCTTGGAGCATTTTGTTTAACCTGCATGACGATGAGATATAAATAATATTATTCCCATTTAACAGATAAAATGTTTTAGAACTCGGTTCATGGAACTGCACAGATTAGGAAGTGTTCAGCAAGCTTCTAGTAAACAGATTCTCTGGCTATGGCCTGGGCCAGAAAGTTCTTGCTTTCTTCTGACCCTCTCATACTTTCAATTTCATTAGAAAGATAGAAATAGCAGATTTTATCTTATGGTGTCTGATTTTTTTCACACATGTGCCATTAAGAAATTATGTTTAATGTCACTTGATTGCAGCTGCATAATTTCACTAATAAAGAGCAAATTCTATTCTAGTAACAGGTGTTTACTGTGCCTTGATGTGCTTAAGAGCCCTTTCTCATCTAGGAAAGGGATTTGTGGCACAATTGTATGTTTAAAACAAATGTATTTCCTAAGTTGTACTGCAATTCAATTCTACTTTTATGATTAACCAGGAGACCCAATAATTGGCTGGGATACAGGCTATTCCATGGGTTTCTGGAATAGCATGTAAGAGTTCCTGAGAAGGAGAGAATAAATCAGAGTGTCAATTCTTGGGTTCAGAAATCAGATTTGGCTGTCTCTAGATAACTCTTGGTATCAAAATATAAATACCAATCTTTTTTACACCAAACTCCAAATGGAAGTCAAGCCTTTGTAATGACCCATATATATAATATTCACTTATTTATTCATCAAATGTTTGAGTAAATCCTCTGTTTAATCACATGAAACAATGGAGAAATATTTGTAAATTAAGCAGCTATGGCTCGTGTTCTCAAAGAGCTTGCAATTTGTTAGAAGAGATAGATAATGATCAAGTAAGGAAATGATTCCTTATGTTATTACTCATTGTGTTACATTCTATGGAGGAATCAAATAAGGACAGAATAACAAGAGGAACCTACTTATATCTGAGGTAATGTTTAAAACTACAAGCAGAAAATTACAAAAAAAACCCAGATTTTTGACAGGGAAAGCAAAAGAGCTTCTAGACGGAGAGAACATAATAAATATGCAGAGGCCCTGAGGTGAGAACTCAGCATCTTCAGGAGGAAAGCCTTTTTACATAGAAAGTTGTTGAGTTTCAGTCACTCACTAGTTTATGGCTCTCTGCTTGCTCTGCTTCTTCTGGGCCAAACTGGGCATATCACTGCTGTCTCAAAATCAGATTCTTTGGCTATGGTCTGGGCCAGATGGTGAGGGAACCCCAAACAACCCGGATTTTTTTTATTTCTAAAAAGATGTGTGTGTATTCTTACATACTTAAACTTTAGTCACCTTTAAAGTACTCTCCGTTTGATACAATACATGTATCAAGATGCTTTTTCCACTGCCTGAAAGGCTTTTTGAACTCTTAATTTTTGACACCTTCTAGTGATCCTACTGTTTCTTGTTTCACCACTTCCACATCAGCAAACCATTTCCAACTGAGAACTTTTTTCATCTGGGGAAACAAAAAAAAAGTGTCTCAGGGAGAGATGAGGTGAATATGGAGGGTAGGGCACAGGAGTCCTGCCGTTTTTGGCCAAAAACTGCTGAACATTCAGCATGGTGTTGGCAGGTGGGTTCCTGTGCTTGTAAATCACCCGTTATGAATTGGACAAACATATTGAAAACAATATCCAAAAAAAAAAAAAAAAAGATTCATTGAAGCCACATGCAGTCTCTCACAACAATGCTAACAGTTACAGTAAAGTCAATGGGTTCCTAGAACACAACTTGCGAGGGCATTTATTCCTATTTTGGGGGAAATCCTTCCTCATAAATCTTTTATTTTCTTCTTCTGTGGTAAACATCCTCCTATATTCTCTGACTTCTCTTTCTTCTTTATCCTCATGTCTATTTACTGATTAATCTATATCAGTTCATCCTTAGATTTTTTTCCACTGTGTATTTACCATCTTCCTATCTTATTTTTTTTTTTAATCTCTTACTCTTTTTTTCTCCCATCAACTGCTTCCTCTGTACTTAAAATTTTTATCATCTCATTCTTGGTCTATTATCTAGCTTTTTATCTAATATTCTTTTTCATAACCCCAACATAATTTTTATAAATCACATCTAGTCATGTCACATCCTGCTTAGGCCTCTACTGACTTCTCATTGCCCCATGAAAAAGTATGAAATCTTACTGATATAGATACAAACTTTCTCTCTCTGAAACCAGAACTTTTTTCTTGGCTTTTCTCTAATAATCTGTTATTCCACAACTTGTTATTATATTATTTTTAAAAACGTCTTCTACCCATTTAAATAGAGATGAGTGCATTAACATCCTTCTACCTTTGTGCATGCTGTCCGTTTGGTCTGGGAAATAGTCTATGCTTTGTACTTCTTTTCATTCTTCAGATTGCTTTTCTCAAGTTGAATTCAGCCTTTTGGAGGCTAAGTCTATCATAGCAGTTCACAAAATAGTCTCCGATGATGTGTTTCTTTTTTATGACCATGATTCTTTGGACCCATGAATTTCCTCTTAATTATTGCATTAGTGCATCTCCTACCCATTTTAAACATACAGCAGGACACCTGGTGCAGATTGAGTTCATAAATGAATGAACTCATACAAGAATTGTCAATCAACAAAGGTCTCATTGGAAACTCATATTTTTTCTGGTGTTTCTGAAAACTTTAAAAGAAATAGCATGCATGTTTCCACATGGTAGAAACTACATCCTTGCTGAAACTTTAAGTCATCATTGGAGAGAAGAAGTTAGTTAAATTGAGAAGAATACGTCTAAAGTCAACAAACAGAATGTCTTTAAGTTAACAGAGCAGTTCCTTTCCAGGCAGTGTGAAGAGAACAGCCATTAACATTCCCTTCCTTTCCAAAAATCAGGCTGTTACATATCAGATTTTTGTTGATTGTTCAGTTAGCTGTTATAGCAATAGGCCACAAATAGAAAGTTCTGGAGGGATATAGATGGGAAAAAGGATTAGATCTCTGACTGACTTAGCCTCAATATTTAGTCAGCATCCTTTAAGGATGCATTACATTTGTTGAACTTACAACAATCTGGCTTCCATAAAAAGGAAAGCATATTCTAATTTGTCTTTGTTGGGGACATATTAATTCCAGGCTGAGTTGGGGAGAGAGCAAAAAAAAAAACGAAGCGAAGAAAAAGATTAAAATTCATTTATGTGTTAGACCCTCAAGAGCAGTGATCTTTAAGAGCAATTTTACTCACTAGGGGATACTTGGCAAAATCAAGAGACACTTTTGATACAAAGGAGGTGCTATTGGAAACTAGTGAGTAGAGGTCAGAGCTTCTGTTAAACATCTCAGTTGCACAGTACAGTATCCCTCAAAAAAGAATAATCCAGCCTCATATTTCAATAATAGGTTAAGAAATCCTGTACTATAGTCCGTGATATTAATTTATCCTGGGACCTTAAGATAGTCATTTATTATCTCAAGACTTCATTTAACCCATCTGAAAGAAAGTGGCTGGACTAAATTATCATTGAAATTTCTTCCATGTTTGATGTCAGATGAGTCTTGATCCTAATATGGGATATAAACATAAAGACAAAATACAAAGCAACAATTTGCGTACAAACTTATGGGAAAGGTGAGAATATTATGCATTGACTTGAATCAATTATTTTAAAATGCATATATGGTACAAAATAAATCAGAATTTTTTTTTATCCAGGAGTTGGTTATTAGAAAATTTTATTAATTTTGAAATTCTCACTTGAGATTAAAGACTGCAACAACATTATTTAAGGCTCTTTAGAGCTTCTATTTCTACAGATTCTAAATTACAAAGTTCTCATGGAAGTCTGTTTTATGTGATACTATAGCAGTGTATGCCACTGATAGAGGCCGACTCAGGGATGTGGGGATGGTTTGCTGAATGATTGAAAGAAGGTATTCGTGTGGATAATTTACTTTCCTTTTAGTTTCAAATGTTAGTATTATGCTCCTCTTCATCCTGCCAACATTGTAATAACTGTGACCCCAATTCACAGCTAGCATCTCTCTATTCTGACAAAAATGCATTTGGGGATAAATGGCCTTGCACTGCTTGGTTAAAAAGTGCAGTGTGGGAGAGAGATAAGGAAAAGAGGACAGAAGGAAAGACCTGCTATTTCTCAATTCTTCCTACGCTGAAGTGAGAAGAAATCAACTTTCTGTTCTGATTATCTATTGTGCTATAACAAACAGTCCCCAAACTAGGAGGCTTCAATCATTACTTTGTTATAATTTAGATCTCAGTATTCTTTGGGTAAGGGCAAATCTGGGACCACCTGTCTCTTGTAGCAGCAAGACCACCTGTCTCTACTCAAGACATTTCAGGTCTTGTGGTCTTGTTGAAATTAGAATAACTTGACTCCTTTATCGCATTCTCTTTATCTCTTTGTCTCTTCCCATTCTCCTTTTCCTCCCCCATAAAAGCTCTCCATGTGGCTAGCCTGGGCTTTCTCACAATGTGGCAGACTCAGTTGTCAGAACTCTTCCCTGTTCTCTTGCTGCTACAAGAGAACAAGATAGAAGCTAGTAATCTTCTTCAAACCTAGGCATAGAACTGGCATAAAAACACTTCTGCTGTATGCTATTTGTCAATGCCATTACAGACTAGCTCAGATGAAAAGGGAGGTGACATATACCTCATCTGTCCATGAGAGAGATGTCAACACTTGTGTAACGGTTTTTTATCTGCCACACTCTATCTTGAAGTTAATCCTTCTATAAAAATGCCAGAAGTACATTTTTTCCATATTTTTTATTTCATTATTTTATTTTAAAGATGTTGGGTAGCCGGGCTCAGTGACTCAGCCTGTAATCCCGCACTTTGGGAGGCTGAGGTGAGTGGATTGCCTGAGCCCGCGGGTTCGAGACTCGCCTGGGCAACTTGGTGAGACCTCATTTCTACAACAACAACAAAAAAGCCGGGCTCGGTGGCTCAACCTGTAATCCCGCACCTTTGGGAGGCTAAGGTGAGTGGATTGCCTGAACCCGCGGGTTCGAGACCCGCCTGGGCAGCGAGACCTCATCTCTACAATAAATCAAAAAATCAGCTGGGCGTGGTAGCGCATGCCTGTAATTCCAGCTACTTGGAAGGCTGAGGCGGAAGGATCGCCGGAGCCCAGCAGGTCGAGGCTGTGGTGGCCGGGAGCGGCTACTGCACTCCAGTCTGGGTGACAGAGTGAGACTCCAACTCAAATAAAAACCAAAAACAAACAAAAAAATAGCCGGGCATGGTAGCACGCGCCTGTAGTTCCAGCTACTTGGAAGGCTGAGGCAGAAGGATCGCCGGAGCCCAGCAGGTCAAGATTGCAGTGCCCAGGAGCGTGCCACTGCACTCCAGTCTGGGTGACAGAGTGAGACTCCGACAAAAAAAAAAAAAAAAAAAGATGTTGAGTACAATTCAGGGTTAGGTGTACAAAGTTCATTATGCAGGTACCCTTGTTAATGAAGTGTGCCCCTCCTTCCCCTGGCAGTTTCCCTCAACTTCCAACCCCACCCCTATCCCCTGGTAGTCTCCCACTACTGCCAATCCCTTTCTTATAATATTATAATAATGGTTCAAGATCTGCTTATGAGTGAGACCATATAGTAATCTGTTCTTTGTTTCTGTGATAAATCACTGAGTATAATAGACTCTAAACACATTCAAGTTGCTGTGACATCCATACATTTGTCCTTCTTTGTGGCTGCATAATATTCCACTGTCTACATGTACCACATTTTTATTATCCACTTCAGCTTTGATGGGCAGCATGGTTGATTCCATGTTTTTGCTATTGTGAATAGAGCTGCAACAAACATGAGTGTGCAGGTATCTTTTGTGTAGAATGATTTGCGTTCCTCCGGGTATATTCCCAATAGGGGGATTTCTGGGTCATGTGGAAGGTCAATTTCTAGTTCTTTCAGAAATTGCCACACTGTCTTCCAAAGAGGTTGCACTAGTTTGCATTCCCACCAGCAGTGCAGAAGCGTTCCTTTTTCTACACATCCTCGCCAGGATCTGTTTGTTTTATTAATTATGGCCATTCTTACTGAGGTTAGGTGTTATCTCAAAGTGGTTTTGATTCGCATTTCTCTGATTAGTGAAACTGAGCACTTTTTCATGTGCCTGTTGGCTGCATATATATATATCTTCTTTTGAGAAATGTCTATTCATGTCTTTTGCCCACTTTTTAATGGGGCTGTTTGTTTTTTTCTTTCTGGTGTATGTGAGTTTCCTGTAGATCCTAGATGATAGAATTTTGTCAGATATACAGTTGGCAAATATTTTTTTCCCAGTCTCTGGGCTGTTTTCTCACTCTCTTTATGGTTTCTTTGGCTTTGCAGAAATGTGTCAGTTTGATGCGGTCCCACTTGTCTATCTTATGTCTTATGATGTGGGCACTTAGGATTTTGATCAGAAATTGGTAGCCAGTTCCAATTTCCATAAGGTTGTCTCCTGAATTTTCTAAGAATCTTATAGTTTGAGGTTTTATGTTTAGGTCTTTGATCCATTTGGAGTGTTTTTTTTTTTTTGTATGGCAAAAGTGTGTTTTTAAATGCTCTGTCGGGAACTTCCCTATTTCTTTTTTAAATGTTTTTACTCTTTATTTTTAAAATGTAGGGTACGATTCAGGGTTAGGTATACAAATGTTCATTATGCAGATACCCTTGTTGATTAGGTGCTCCCCTCTCCTGCAGTTTCCCATTACTGCCAATCCCTTTCTCAAAGTATTATGATACTTATTCAAGGCCCGCTTATGAGTGAGAACATGTGATACTTGGTTCTTTGTTTCTGTTATAGATCACTCAATATTATACCCTGTACGTCCATCCAAGTTGCTGCAAAGTTCATAATTTTGTCCTTCTTTATGGCTGCATAATATTCGATCGTGTATATGTACCACATATCTTTTGTCCAGTAGTCTTTCGATGGGCAGCACGGTTAGTTCCATAGCATCCTTATTTCACATGGCTGTAGCAGGGTAGAGAAAGAGGTGAAAAGAAATAAAGGAGTCAATAAATAAATGCTGCCTATATGAGACTATCTCCATTAGAATGTTATATGAAATGACTACTGTTGGACACAGCAGAAATTCCACAAAAATTTGCTAAATGAATTCACAGCTTCTGAAATTAAAGGCAAAATTAGCAATCTCCAAGTGTTTTGTGGGAGAAGACTGATCAAATATGTGTGAATTAAATAAAACTTTTGGTGGGTTGAATGAATTCACAGGGAAAGGTATCTTATCCACCTCTCTCTCTCTCTCTCTCTTTCTTTTTTTTTCCTTTTTAAAGTCACTCTTACTCTGTCACCCAGGCTGAAATGAAGTGGCACACTCACAGCCCATCGCAGCCTTAACCTTCTGGGTTCAGATTATTCTTCTACCTCAGCCTCTTGAATAGCTGGAACTACTGGCACTCACCACCATACCTGGCTAATATTTGGATATTTTGTAGCACTAAGGTCTCGCTATGTTGCCCAGCCTGGTCTAGAACTCCTGGGTTCAAGCAATCTTCCCGCCTATGCCTCCCAACGTGCTGCGAAAACAGGTATGAGCCACTATGCCTAGCCCCCATCTCTTCTTATGCTGTGTTTTAACTTATTGATGTTATTGAACCCTATGGTATAAATTATCACTTTTTGTGCTGTGGCTACTATACTTCTCTCTCCAGTTAGACCTTACCTTTTAACTCAAGACTGATGCATGATTTGTTGTACAAAAATCTCTTCAAACTCTACATGTCCAATACTCAATTCATGCCATGACTTTTTTAAACCTTTAGTTTGATTATGTAACTCAAGAAATCCGGCAATAAACAGAGCAGAAAATGAAAGTTCCTATAACTTAATCTGCCAAGAAAAATACTGTTAACATTTTGGCACACATTCTTTCAGATATGTTTCTGTTCTTATGCAGCTAGAGAATGATAGATAGCCAAAGATTTAAAGGGCTTAACTAGGTTTACTTGGCAAATGAAGAAAAAAATTAATCATATTATGTATGATTTGAAGATCACATGCAACACAATCTGTGAGAGTAACTGGTATACCAGGAGCGTTTGCTGTCTTCCATAAAACTGTCTGTTACAGTATTCTCTACCCAAAATTCCTATTCTTTCACTGCAATTTTGCATTTTCATCACTTCACTGGACAAATGTCTTTACTCATAAAAATATGGTTTATTCACTTTATACTATGTGTCTTTTACTAGCCATTTGATATGAATAAATAAAATGTAGTTTTTTGTTTTAGATTATGAAGAAAAGAGGCATGAGTGATCGCAAAACCAAATAGTGAATAAATTGTTGGTGTCACATGCAAACTTTAAAAACAGAATGGGACAAGGCACTGAATCACTAAGGCAATGATGCTTCATGCTAGTGTGTTTGTGAGAAATTCATGATGGTTGAACTTTAGGGTAGCTATATAATAGAATCCTCAAGACTACAAACATATTTTTCTGGGATCTAATCCTAGCTCTGCCAGTTATTATGACATTAGACAAATTACAACACCTCTCCACAGCTCCATTTATTAATCTGCAAACACATATGTTGTGAGAATTAAATGACATAATACATGTAAAGAACATGGAACTGTGCCAAGCCTACTAAACACTCAGATGGTAGTCAAAATGAAAAGGAAAAAGAGTGGGAAACAGGGAGGTAGAGGGATATACAATGAGATCTTTTCAGACTCTTCCAGGAAATATGGACTTTAACATGTTAAATGGCAGGTGCCATTGGCTGCTATTTAACACGAAAAGTACTGTGGTCAGGGTATAGATTTTAGAAAAATGACAACACCTTCCAGAGAAAAATGAAATTTATGCACAGGCAAATCTCACAAGGCAGGCACTTCAGCCCTGACTAAAAGAGCACTAGAGGACTTTTGATGGTATGATTGAATGCCTGGCAGAATTTTCTTCTTTCCATTATACAAACTTTCCATATCACAAATTTAAAAATATCTATTATTTTATTAAGACACTGAAATGACTCTATACATTTGACATTCTTCAGATGTGAATATTACCACCCCGAGGTGTGATTTGGATCTCAAGTCCAGAACCAATTTTCAAAACAATTTCCAGTTTTACTGAGTGTATGGTCCACATTACATCATTTTTTATTATTCAAAACTTCACATAAGGTTGAGATTACTCTAAAGTGCAATAATTTAAAAAGGAAAATTTGTCCCATTGTTAGGGGTAGACTTCAAGTATTTGTAAGATTTTTTAGAAAATAAAAACAGAAGCAATTGTTAAAATCAAAGGGTCTTAACTTATTTTATGTTCTACATCGCTAAGTTACTTTGACTCCTTTAAGTGAACCTTGAATATGAACCAAGATAAGCATTGTGATACTTGTCAGGTCACAACATGATGGGGTTTATACATTGTCAGAGAATCATATCAGCCTCAGGATAATTCCTTGTAAATAATCCCTATAGGCCCAACTCAGGGACTGACCAAAGTGTAGCCAATGCCATCTGTTCGTAAGCAATGGAGGGCAAGGGTTGGGTCAGTTAATACCCAGCTTCTGCAGACTTAATGAGACACAAATAAAAACAGATAATGGTGGCTGAGCATCCAAGAAGTAAGGTGTAGAGTCCACACATAACTGAACAGGAAAAAATGCTGTTTTTCCCTGGCACATTATAAGACTGCCAGATAAGTGTGATGAAGGCAATTTTCACATGAAATTAGATTATGAATAAAAGGATTCCCCTTCTTTAAATGCACGTTACGTGAGGGAAATCTGTGAGTGGTCTTAATTTAAAAAAAAAAACTAATTGATTGGCAGTTGGGCATTAGGTTGGAAAATGGCAGCCGCTAACAGAAGAGGAAATGGAAAATTGATGTCTAGTGAAAACTTTGTCAGAATAAAAAGGACTGGGTGCCAGATGTCAGTCATCCATCATGCACTGCCACATTTGGCATATTCCCCTGATAATGCAGCTGCTAGGCTGGCTTGAGCAATATGGCAATCAATTTCACACTTCTCCAACATAGTCTAAAGGCACAGGGGGTGCGAGTATGGATAAGGCAAAACTCAACCTTCCTCATTACCAAACTACTCAGTCTTATCTGCATTTATCCTTTCCTTTAGAAGTCACACTACAAAAATTATTATCATGCATCTACTCCTACCATGATAAGGAGGAGGAGGGAGATGATGAAGGCATTAAGAATGGCAAATGGAAATTCCTTGGAACACTTTAAAGGTCACATAACTCATAAAAGTGTTTCTCTTTTTTGAAACTCGGTGTAATAATGGATGAATTTATCACAAAAATGAAACAATATATACAAATAAACTAAAAATATCCATCATGAACTATTATAATAGTATTAATAATGGAAAAAAGAAACTATACATTAGCATTTTTCTTTTAATAATATAAAGCTTTGATATTTTGTTGTGTAAAGCATGATCATCCAAGATAAATACACAAGACTGGAGCTATTAGTTCCATTTTATGGGTGTGATAAAAAATAAAACTTAAGAAACAGTAGGGTTAAAAGGATTATGTAAAATCTTGTTAAGAAATGTTAAGATTAGAGTGTGAACTGAGACTTAGATTTCCAAGTCGGAACAATTCAAATTTTTATTCAAATAAGAACTGAAGATTAAATTATTTTCCCTAATACAAGGAGTAGAAAAATAAAATGGGGAAAGTTGGTATAAGGTGACAGAGTGGATAATAGCTATAATTAGAGGCAATGTAATAATACGACTGAGGACAAGTCACACAGCACCATCAGGCCATCAAACCAGGATTCACATTATGTTATATTAATACTTAAACTTTCATTCAGAGATCTTTGGCTTCTAATGTAGTCTTAACATTTCTTTTGTATACACACATTCATGTAAAAAGTAAATCATAATCTGAAGTTTCTAGGAGTTTCCATTAGCTAGATATCCTAGAGGAAATCTATTAAACAGAAGATGAAATTACAAACCAGTTAGTAGGTATTTAATACATTTGTTAAATAACAACTTAATACAATCTCAAAAGAATATATAAATGTTGGGAGCCATTTTAAAAATAGCAATCATCTCATATAAGCCTTCTTCTTTGTCCTCCAAAAAGCCCGCGCACGCCAA
>NW_007009541.1:80201-94729 GCF_000164805.1 Carlito syrichta | reverse complement strand
TGAAGAAATTCTGTGCAGTCGTGGAAGAAGAAAATGGCATGCTTATGCGAAGTACTCACAGCTAACCTGAGAATGTCATGGTTTATTTTTCCATTTCCCACTGTGTCATTTGGCCTTTTCTAACAAATGCAATGGTTAAACTCTGTCACCCAGACTGGAGTGCAGTGGCCGCTCCCGGCCACCGCAGCCTCGACCTGCTGGGCTCCAGTAATCCTTCCGCCTCAGCCTCCTGAGTAGCCGGAGTTACAGGCACGCGGTACCATGCCTGGCTGATTTTTGATTTATTGTAGAGATGAGGTCTCGCCAAGTTGTCCAGGCGGGTCTCGAACGCGCGGGCTCAGGCAATCCACTCACCTCAGCCTCCCAAAGCACGGGATTACAGACTGAGTCACCGAGCCCGGTTTCCTTTGTAATTTCAAATCCCTCTGCTTCATGTAACCCATGTATTTGCACAACAAGGTCAGGTCAAGGAATTACCTGGGCCCTCCCTTACCAGAACCATTTCTCATGCCAGGGAACTATTTCAGGGACCTGCAGGCATAATAAGACAATCTATTCTATTTGTCAGCAAGAGAATCAGTACACCTGCTTCAACCCACAATACTCCCTGAGTGAAGAATGACTAAGGTCCATCACACTAAGGAGAAAGGATATTTAATTAACTGAACCCTAATCGCTGATCCCCACCAACCAGTGTTTGTATTCTTTAATGCCTGCTCAGCCATGAATGAAACCTGGTGGTATGCTGTAACCCACAGTACTGGTACTAAATCATGTGGAAGCCTAGCCTGGGAGAGGGAGTATAGGCTCAGTAATAAGTATATATGTGAATAGCCTGCAAATGGATTGTGGTCTCCATGTTATAGTGTAACTGAATTATTTTGTCCTCATTGGGGCTGTGTATCATGGGCCATTTGGACAGACTGAGGTAAAGTTGTGTTCCTTCAAAAGGGTGTTGCCACCTCTACTTGTAAATCAGGAGCCTGAAATCCCATTAATTTTACCATCTTTAACCTAGAAAATTCGGGATGGAAAACAGGCCGTCAGCTTGGCATACATATCCATGGATGAAATCTTGACCCTGGAGCCCTACTATATGTCAAAAGAGTCACAATCCCACTCTAAGCCTCCTCCCATGAGGTCTTTTACTCCTTTTATAAAGAAATAGAAAAAGTCCCCCTCCTTCTTCATTACAACTAGAAATATGTTTCTAACTTTGGCAGAAACTATTGCTTAGTCTCTAAAGATCTCCTCTTGTTATGTATGTGGGGGAACAAATATGGGAGATCAACGGCCATGGGAAGCTAGAGAACTGAAACCCCATGAGCTCCACAATGAAACAGGGTATCCCAGCCCTGCCAGTGGAATTTGGCTACTTAAAACCTCAATTACAGAAAAAAATTGTCTTGCCCAATGGGGAATGAAGTTTAACATTACTGTTGGAAGTCTATCATGCTTAGGCCAAAGGTATTATAATGCCACGACTAAGAAAACTCAGTGGTGGGGTCCCCAGATCACCCTGAACCAAACCCTCACCCTTCGTCTAACTTCCCCCACCTCGGACAGGCATGGAACGCTATTAACACAAGCATCAGGCGGTAGGCCCCAAATGGACTATATTGGATCTGTAGAAAAATAACTTATACTGTACTTCCTTCAGATTGGACAGGAGCTTGTGTGTTAGGGTCTATTCAGCCTTTCTTTTTTCTACTCTTACTTGCAAAGGAAAAACAATTGGGGGTCCAAATATATAAAACCTGGAACTCCCAAAGAAAGCAACGTGCTCTAAAAATTGGAGACAAAGAAGATAATGAATGGCCCCCAGAGCATATTATCCAATACTATGGTCCAGCTACCTGGGCACAGGATGGATCTTGGGGGCTACTGGACCCCACTTACATGCTAAACCACATAATTCGATTACAGGTGGTTGTTGAAATTATAGCTAATGAAACTACAAAGACCCTTAATATATTGGCCAAACAGCAGACTAAGATGTGCAATGCCATTTGTCAAATCTGCTTAGCTTTAGATTACTTGCTTGCTTCTGAAGGAGGGGTTTGTGGAAAGTTTAGCTTAAGCATCTGCTACTTATAAATAGATGATGAGGGAAAGGTCATAGAGAAAATCACCAATGCTCACGTCCCAGTCCAAACCTAAAAGGGCCAGGACTCTGAAGAACCATTTGGAGGTTGGTTCTCAACTTTTGGAGGATTTAAAACCCTCATAGGCGTTGTACACATGATGTTGGGAATTTTTCTAATCCTTCCCTGTCTAGCTCCCTTAGTTATAAGGTCTATTTCCAGCCTCATTGAGATCATGGTTAAAAAGAAAAACAGCAGCCGGACTCGGTGGCTCAGCCTGTAATCCCGCGCCTTTGGGAGGCTGAGGTGAGTGGATTGCCTGAGCCCGCGGGTTCAAGACCCGCCTGGGCAGCGAGACCTCATCTTTACAATAAATCAAAAAATCATAGCCGGGCTCGGTGGTTCAGCCTGTAATCCCACGCCTTTCGGAGGCTGAGGTGAGTGGATTGCCTGAGCCGCGGGTTCGAGACCCACCTGGGCAGCGAGACCTCATCTCTACAATAAATCAAAAAATCAGCCGGGCCAGGTAGCGCATGCCTATAATTCCGGCTACTCGGAAGGCTGAGGTGGAAGGATTGCCGGAGCCCAGCAGGTCAAGACTGGGCCTCTTCACTCCAGTCTGGGTGACAGAGTGAGACTCCAACTCAACAACAACAAAAAAATCAGCTGGGCGTGGTAGCGCATGCCTGTAATTCCGGCTACTTGGAAGGCTGAGGCAGAAGGATCGCCAGAGCCCAGCAGGTCTAGGCTGCGGTGGCCAGGAGTGGCCACTGCACTCCAGTCTGGGAGACAGAGTGAGACTCCAACTCAAAAAAAACCAAAAAAACAAAAAACAGCAACACATGTAATGCTGTTATGGAAGCACAAACTCTTCATCCAGAGTGATGCTCTATAATGCTAGAAAGGGATTTGAGCATCAAAGGCGGGAATGTGCAGGGAGCCCTTCCCCCAAGTCTTATAAGATAAAAGCCTTCCCAGGATAATGAAAGAGTTCTTCTAGCACCATAAGATAAGAACTTTCTTGGATGATACATATTAGAAAGGAATGTAATGCGCAATCCCAATCCGTAATGCGCAAGTATAACTCTGCTGTAAACTTGAGCTATGTAATACCCAATTAACCAGTATGTTACTAATATGTAAGCCTTACTGGGGGACAAGGAAGCTAAAATTGTATAAAAGACAATCCCCCCCCCATCCTTGGGGCTCAGCCTTTGGATGCGAATCTGCTGAGCTGGTGCCTTCACAAATAAATGCTATTTCCTGGCAAAGTGGCCTCAGTGTTCTGTCTTTCTCTGTAAAGATTCTCACTACACTTCCAGGACTATTGGTATGAAACAAGTTTACCACTGCCTGAAGCAGATGCCCCTTATAGGTTCAGATCTGAATCTTTGAAAGACCATCCCTGATGACCAGCTAGTGCTGAGAATGGTTTTGTTGGGGTGAGGTGGGAGACCAGCTGGAGAAGGGAGACTACTTGTGGGTACTTGCAGCATCCTGGTAAGGTGATAACCTCAGAAACTTGGGTGGTGGCAGGGGCAGAGAGTGGATGGGTCTGAGGAATGCTTCTTTGTTTATTCATCACATATTTCTATGAGCACATGGTCTGCCAAAAACTGGGGCAGGTTCTGGGACTTAAGATTCTGGTGGAGAAGTGACAGAACCTGTGGGGTTAAAAAGAAAAACACTGAAAGTTTCTAACCACTGGGGTGGGTTCTGGGGCAAGGAAGAAGAGAAGCTCACACGAGGGCAGGAACCATGCCTGTTTTGCTCTTACATGGTAGATGCTTGGTAAATATGTGCTGAATGAAAGGAAGAAGTTTCTGGGAGCTGTGCAACAGCAGATACCCAGAAGGCAAACTGATCTCTGAGGAGAGTTGAGGCTTAAGCATCTCCCCCAACAGGTATGGTTCTTGAAACTGTGGAATGGATGAGGTGGTGGAGGGTGGAGAAGTAGTGCCTAGGACAAAGCTCTGAGAGCCCAAGCACTTAAGGGTCTATGGAGGAGGCTACAGATGGGTGTCCAGTGAGGTGGAAGAGAAACATAGTGGGTGGGAGTCATGGAAGTCAAGGCAGAGAGGAGGCGGTGGTCTGTGGGGCAAGATGCTGTGAAATATGAAGTATCTAATCTGAAAAACCTATAATAACCTGTAATAGTTTTCTTGACATAAGTAACTCCATTTTGTAACAGGTCTTCCATATTAACCTAGGAATAACCCCCTTATGTAACCTTCCAATAATCATCCCACACACCCACACTCCTGTACCTTTTGGTGGTTGGAAACTCTTTAGTTGTGTAAATTCTGTAACTATCCGTACCCCTTACTAATCAAATGCAAAGACCAAGAAATATCAATCAAACTGCACAGTTTATGTAATTTATGCTTTTAAATACCCACTACTCACTCTGTTCGGGACCGAGAGTTCTTTGGACACTAGTCCGCTCTCGGTCACAGGCATCAATAAAGAACTCATAATTTGACCTTCTCTGCATATTGACATCATTTCTTGCAATCCGACTATAACATTTGGAGATCCCAGCAAGATGGTTGCTAACCTCAGGAAGCAGCCTCGTTCTAGGGTTACCCTGGCTTGGTGGGGAAGATGTAGAGGAGGTGCCCCCTGGGACGTTTCAGGGTCCCATAACCTCTCATCTGGCTCAGAGGGAGTTGGAACGACTACTAGCTTCCCATTGCCTCAAAGTTCCTGAATCCGTCTGCATTCTTCTAGAAGGTAAGAATCTGTTTAACCTGTTTAATCTGTATGTGGCCACAACTCTATTAAGGAGGACGGAACCTGACAAGGTCACTCCTTAGACTCTGTTTGTTGACCCAAGACGTTGGTAGAACAGTGTCTTGGTTTAGTATCTGGTTTCTGTTTGCAGTGTCTCGGTTTCATATTTGGTTTCTGTTTGGGTACCCGCTTTGACTTCCGATTGCTTATGTCATTGGCTCCTTTCCATTCTTTACATCCTTGCTGTGCTCTTTGCTACAGGGTTTGCTTCTGCTACACCTCGAGATTGGCATTTAGGCTATAAACTTTTATTAACTTTTATTTATCTCTTTGTAATTGGAGGTCTGCTTCTCAGCAGGTGCCTCCTGTGATTTACTGTGTATTTTTTTTAACAATATGGGGTCTAAGTCCTCTAAGCCTACAAGTCCCCTGGACTATATGTTAAGAAACTTCTCTAGCTGGGCTCGGTGGCTCAGCCTGTAATCCCACGCCTTTGGGAGGCTGAGGTGTGGATTGCCTGAGCCTGAGGGTTCGAGACCTACCTGGGCAACGAGACCTCATCTCTACAATAAATAAAAAAAATCAGTTGGGCATGGTAGTGCGCATGCCTGTAATTCCGGCAACTTGGAAGGTTGAGGTGGAAGGATCGCCGGAGCCCAGCAGGTCGAGGCTGTGGTGGCCGGGAGCGGCCACTGCACTCCACTCTGGGTGACAGAGTGAGACTCCAACTCGAAAGAAAGAAAGAAAGAAAGAAAGAAAGAAAGAAAGAAAGAAAGAAAGAAAGAAAGAAAGAAAGAAAGAAAGAAAGAAAGAAAGAAAGAAAGAAAGAAAGAAAGAAAGAAAGAAAGAAAGAAAGAAAGAAAGAAAGAAAGAAAGAAAGAAAGAAAGAAAGAAAGAAAGAAAGAAAGAAAGAAAGAAAGAAAGAAAGAAAGAAAGAAAGAAAGAAAGAAAGAAAGAAAGAAAGAAACTTCTTTGTCATGTTTGGAGAGAATTATGGAATAGGCAAGCTCCGGACCCTCTGCGAAATTGATTGGTAACATTGGATGGCCCTCTACAGGGTCTCTGGATGTTCATGTTACTCAGGCTGAATTTGTTTTGTTTGTTCTGTTTATGGTCATAATTCTGTTTTCTGGTTTCAGAGCTCTGATTTTTATTTTTTTAATTTTCTCTAAGTTTGTTTTTGTCTTTTTTCTCCCTTTTCCGTTGGTATTGCTTACACTGTTCAGCCAGTTCTAACTAAAAATGTAAACATCATTTAAACCTGCACAGCTTTTATTGAACTGCCTATTGGGACAAAGTTTAGCCATGCAAGCTGGTTCCAATTTTGTCAGAAATATAATTTAATTTAAATATAATTTAAATTTGGATATCTTAAAAAATAATAATTTTTGTTGTTGTTGTTGTTTCATGGCTATGAAGTAGGATCTGAGAGCTTAAATCACAGACACCGACACAAAGTTATAAGTAACAAAGGAGAGGTTTATTAGCCAGATTTGGCCATGGCTGGTGGCCACTTGCTGGATAATGAATTCCAAAGCAAGGGCGGCCAGCTGCAACACAGGGCTGCCTTAAGTAGTTTAGACTTACATTCTAGTGGGCTAAAGATAGAACTTGGGATGTTCCGGGGCTCTTATCACATTATTCTGCTAGCGTGGGAAAGCAAGCAATTTTACAGTAGCAGATATAGCCAGTTATGCTATATATATATGCAGGTGTAGTGGATAAGGGTGCTATTAATTTTGCAACGTTTTCAAAACAGTTTTCAGAAAGGGAGTAAAGTCTGTGAAGCCTGCTCCAAGGTCGAAGCCATTTCTTTGTTCTCCCCTTACATTCCCTTCTTTGCTCCCCCTTACAGCTACAATTTTAAAAGAAAGGTTATTAAATCTAGATTTGTTTAATTATGTTATATGTTTTGTCCAGCATGCTACCAAACTGACTTTCAAGTAAATGAGTACTCATAAAATACATATGAATTTAATGATTAATAATAATATAAAAATATATCTTTAAAACTGTCAACATACATTTTGTCAAACATTATAAATTTCCAAGCCTGGCCAAGACCGGGATAATCTCTATTTATAGACATGCTTTGTTATAAATATGACTAATTTTAAATTATTGGTTCCAAACCACTAAACTTTCTAAATTATCAGTAAAATGTAAAAAATTGGCCAGGAAATAGTTTTCATAAGTAACTAAGCAAGCTGCTATAAAAATAAATAAATAGGCTGGGCTCAGTGGCTCAGCCTGTAATCCCGTGCCTTTGGGAGGCTGAGGTGAGTGGATTGCCTGAGCCCGCGGGTTTGAGACCTGCCTGGGCAACTTGGCGAGAACTCATCTCTACAATAAATCAAAAATCAGCCAGGCATGGTAGTGCATGCCTGTAGTTCCAGCTATTTGGAAGGCTGAGGCAGAAGGATCACCAGAGTCCAGCAGGTCAAGGCTGCAGTGGCCTGAAGCGGCCACTGTACTCCAACCTGAGTGACAGAGTGAGACTCCAACTCAAAAAAAAAAAATTAAATTAAAAAAAATAAATAAATAAAAAACAATGTTTATGGGTAAACTCTTCATGTGATTTTTAAAAATCTCAAAATTATTTTAAAGGTCCATTAAATGTCTGAGTTACTTAAAATTTTAAAAAGGAGCTATAATATGAAAAAAATACAGGGACAACAGAGTCCAAGTATGTCATCGTCAATGGTATGTAAAAATCAAGACAAGAATCACAAAGGGGAACTTATGAAGAAAAAAATCTTGGTATATAATCAAGTTAGTTATAATTTTTTTCTCTGTTCTAACTGCTGACTTAAAAGACAGTGCAAATTTGCTAGCAGCCATTTGTAACTGTTAACAGTTCATTGTAATTTTAATTTGTTTTTCCACCCAAACTTACAAGTGCTCTAATAAATTTTATTTCTAACTTTACCATGTGTTAACACATTAATGTTAAATAACACCACTATTTGTTATATCAGTCTTGTTAAAGTTATATTTTATAAACAAAAGAATAAATCACCTGTTGTGCCTAATTAGCACCCTCTTATAAAACAGGTAAAGCTTTAAATGCTGAACACCTTCCATAACATGATAAGGTTTAAAAAACTGACCTATGCCTAGTACATCTGCCAGATAGATAAGGTACTGGGTACTCTATGTGAGCACAGTAAAAATGAGAACTGATCACTCTCACCTAGTTGTTGCATTGTAGTTCTAGTTGTAAGGTGTGGAAAATTTGTGCCTTGCAACTGAAACTACAATTTAGTAATTTTAAAAGGTTCCTAACAACTTTGTCTGTTCATAATTATAAATAAGTAGGGACAGATCATTACACATCCATGGTCTGTTCACACTAAGGAGCTTTGCATCACACCGTCACAAGCAGAGAAATGGTTAAAAAGTTTTATATGTATAACCTATTTTTTAAAAATGAACTTTTAAGTTTTTTAAACCAAAACAAAACAGTGTCAGCATGGAGGGCAGCAGAACCAGAGGGCCAAAGAGGCACCCCAATTGGCAGTCGCAGTTAGTGACCAAAACTCCAAGTGCTCATCAAAGACCTGGTAATAACAAACCTGCTAAGGGGATGGTGTCCATTGCTCATCGGTACAGCCTGTGGGAGCACTAGAAACATAGTTGCCCTAAAGAGGCCTAACCTCCTGGACCTTGTCCACTGTAAGGTCAATAAGCCATTGGGAAGCAGGTGCACGCTCTTCTGAAGAGAGGAGAGAACACTTGGCTCACAAATAATGGCCACCTATTGAGCCAAATGGACTGCAACAAAGGACTCCAGGAACCCTCTCAAGGTCACCTTTCGACACACATCTAAATCATGAGAATCAAACATACTGGTTGCTAATTTCATTTTAAATACATTGTACTCATCTTTTACCTCTTGTTTTTATAATCCCACTTGTTTTGGATTTTGGTATAGGACTGCTTACTGTGGGTCCTGCAAATTGGAAATGTGGCAAAAAGTCCCTGTTAATGCTATGCTCACAATAAGTTTAACTTGGTTTATTTTACTTGGAAAGTCTAAAGACACCCTGGGCTCTTTCTCCCTAACATCTTTCATAACAGGAGAGGTCCTACATATCCAAAACTGGACCCACAGTTTACCTCCAGTCCAGTTTAAGGTAAACCTTCCTGACCTGCTACAACTAGAAAAAGAATGTCTATCTGAAAACCTATATGATAGACAAAACCCTACACTGAATCATGTACAGAGTGGGCAATCCCCAATTATGTAAGGAACATAGACTTTTATCTCTGCCCCAGTAACCCCACTGACCGCATCTGTAATCAGAAAAACAACTTTTGCCCAGACAATATGTGTCACCATTGCAACTTTTAGTGGGGGGCCTAATAACACATCCCAAATCACCCTTTGGTCAAATGTCAGCTCAGAACGACCTATATACATAAAGGTTACTAATCCTCTCCATTCTTCCTGGAATACATGAAATACCTGGGGTATATGACTTTACATGAATGGTTACTACCGTGGCACCTTATTCACTATCTGACAGCGCACGTTTGCCTACAAAACCATGGCCAAACCAACAGGACCATTGGCAGAGCTGAAAAATCCCTTGTTTGGTTACCACCAACCTCCACCTCAGCCTCTGCCTTCTGCCAGCCAAGTCACTACCCCAGGTTCACCTCAACAGCTCCCAAGTTCATCTCGACCACTTCTAAAACTGGCCTGCCAACCCCTTAGTTTTTTTCCTATGTTAACTAAGATGCACTGTCTGCTTAACACCACTATGCCCCAGTTGGCCTCAGCTTGCTGGCTATGCTTAAAACCAAAACCCCCATACTACGTGGGCCTAGGAGTTGAGCCTCCTGTCATCAGCAATGCAGACAAAAGTAAATGTTCTCCGAAAGTGGTTCACATTACTCTAGGTAATGTAACTGGTAAAACTTCCTGCCTTATAACTCCAGGCTTCAATCTAACAATTTCTCCATTCTCTGATATTTGTAACTTATCCCTCAACCTAACCATGGCCAAATCCATGGCCTACATGGCCCTGCCAACATCTGGTTAGTTAGTTCTACAGGCCTTACAAAATGTGCTACTATCAAAAGGTTAATTAATCAGTCTACTTTATGTATTACTGTTCATGTGCTACCTCAGATTTATGCTTATAGCGGTCCCAGGAGCTCTTCTACTCAATCCTCCTGGTCTCTCAATTGCTCGTTCAAAACGTGCTGTTACCTTGTTAGTACCTGCCTTAGTTGGGCTAAGTGTTGCAGGAACTGCTGCAATCGGCACTGCTGCTCTGGTTCTATCTAACCTTGCCCAAGAAATTGATGCTGACCTAGGGAAATCTACAATTTGCCATGGACCAACTCCACAACCAGGTAGAATTCCTGGCTGAAGTTGTCCTTCAAAATTATAGAGGCCTAGACTTACAAGGGGGACTCTGTGTAGCCCTTGAAGAGGCTTGTTGCTTTTATGCCAATAAATCAGGGGTTATTAGAGATACTCTTCAAAAGGTCAGAGAAAATTTAAAGAAATGACAAAAAGAAAGAGAAACTAATAAATCCTGGTTCCAGGCCTGTTTAAATGGAACTCATGGTTAACTATTGTTACTAGTCTAGATGAACCCTTCATACTTCTCCTCGGTCTACTTATCGGGCCCAGTGTAGTAAATTGGAATATTCATCTTGTCAAACAATGAATCAGTTCTGTAAAGTTCCTATATATGAGACTCCAGTACAATAATATACTTCTGACTAATGAGTCAACACATTGACTTATGAACAAGTAAAAGGGGGGAATAAAACATGAAGTATCTGATCTGGAAAACCTATAATAACCTGTAATAGCTTGCTTCACATAAGTAACTCCATTTTGTAACAGGTCTTCCATATTAACCTAGGAATAACCCCCTTATGTAACCTTCCTGTAATCATCCTGCACACCCACATTCCTGTACCTTTTGGTAGTTGGAAACTCCCTAGTTGCATAAATTCTGTAACCATCCGTACCCCTTACTAATCAAATGTAAAGGCCAAGAAATATCAATCAAACTGTACAGATTCTATAATTTATGCCTTTAAATACCCACTACTCACTCTGCTCGGGGCTGAGAGTTCTTTGGACACTAGTCTGCTCTCAGTCATCAGCATCAATAAAGGACTCATAATTTGACCCTCTCTGCATGTTGACATCATTTCTCGCAATCTGCCTATAACAGATGCAGGGTAGGGAAATGAGGCCAGGCTCCAAACTGACCACTGTGGTGTTATAACAGTGTTACTGGGGTTCTTGGCATGAGCCTAGTAGAGCCGGATCCCAGTGGGAGTGGGTAGGGAAGTGAGTGGGAGGCAAAGGGGCTCAGAGTTGAAGGATGCTTGGGCCACATATAAGCTGACAAGGCAGGGCTGGCAGAAAGAGTGGGTATGAGGGTTTAGAAGGCCTTGAGGGATAGCAGAGGCCCAGATTGCAGAGTATAAGGAAGGGAGAGAGGGGCAGGGGGGCACAGGGAACTGTGTCTAGTATCTTTTATGCTAGTAATATTCAGGGATGCTGACAAGATGGCAACTAGACAGGTCAGACTGTGAGAGTCTCCACAAAAGCAAGTGTCCATAAAGACTCTCTGCATGAGTAGGCATGTGCTTATGGGAGAGTGAAAGCCTGTCTGAGGGGTGACTCAGGTTCTTGTACCCTGGGCCCCCCTCTGAAGGTGAGTGCAAGCCCCCACCATGCTGAGATTGGAGTTGTGGGCACACAAGATCATCTGTTGTTCATGGGACTCTCCTGAGATGAGCCTGCCGAGTCCAGCTGATTCTCATTGCCTGGTGGCTGGCCCACACCATCACCTGTTATAGCAAATCAGCTGGAGCCCCAGATCCAATCAGTGGAGAGAGAAGATCAGGAAGAGCTGGAGAGGAGCCCCATGCTGGGTGAGGAAACACCAACTGCAGCCATTTTTTTCTGTCCCAGGACCAGGCAGAGACCTGCATTGCCCCACCCAGCTCTGCCCAGCCTCCAACTTGGTACCTAAGTTAATCTCACCAAAATGGGAGAGACAGAAGCCCCTCCCCCATACTGGATCAGACACAGACAGGTCAGATCTAAGTGGTAGACTTGACAGGCAGCAAACTGAGTGAGTCCAGGTCTGATCCATCCTCCTTCCACAGTAGCCCTGGGGCATCTGACCCAAGCTGTGAGCAACAGTATCAGCTTGCACTGAGAGATAGAGATCAGAGCTGAAAGGACGTTGGACTTACAGGAATGACCTCAGAGCGAGTTTGTTTCCTTGTTTTTATTTTAAAATTTTGCGTGTTTGTTTTGCTCATTTTTGATTGTTTTTTGTTTGTTTTTTCTCTCTGTTTTTGATAACATTTTCATACTTGCTTTGTTTCTGTTATTTTACTGAATTTTTTTCTTTAGATTTCCTGTTTGTGTATGGGAAGAGTACATCAATAGGGAAGTTATTGTTGGTTTGTGCATTGTATGATGGTCTGTATGTTTTAGTCAGATTTTTTTTTCTCTTTTCTGTCTTTGTGTCTCTTTTCATTTGTTACTTGGTATGTCTGTCTGTTTTCCCTGTTAGTCTTCTTTCTCTCTCCACCTTCCTCTGCCCCCTCTCCTTTCTTTTTCCATTCTTTTCCTTTTTCTTACCTCATTTTGCTTTCAGGGAGCAAATCTATACCCCCACTGCATGAACAGATCGTGAGGCAGTGGAAAGTGGGCTCCAGGGTGCGCATACACTTGTTGGTGGATACTAGGATCTGCAGATAGATTTTGAATCACAGTTCCTCCCTCAATTAAATCTCAGAACTGCAAAAAGTATAGCCCCCAACCCTTAGTCCAGCTTCAGAATTGAACAAATTCAGAGGTTCCACACAAGGAAGAATAGGAGATTGAGCAAACAGAAGTAAAAGCAACCCTACCATCCCTGAACAACAGAATTAAAGAAGAGGAAAAAAAGTTGGGGGGGGAGGAAAATCTACACAAATGAAGAAAAATCAAAAGAATATTGGTCTCACACAGATCCCTGGGGGGTCAGACACTGAGAAGAAAGACTGTGGAACACAATGAAGAGCCCCCAGAATGACTGGTCTCAAACTATGCTAGTAATAGTCAGTCAATTCTCTTGGATTTTCTTGTGACCTGTCATATCCTCTGAAGTAAGGATAAGGAAGGTGGTTTTGCCTTCGCAGTTCATATACCTAGGGTTTCTGTTTCATCTTATTTCACTGGCAAGATGAAGTGAGGGGCAAATGGGATGTCCTTGTCTTATTCTTTCTCAAGTGGGCCTGCCTCTTGGGCTTCCATCCTTTGGAATGATGATAACCATAGGCTGATCCCACTCCTGTTTTGTTTCTTCCTTGTAGAAAATGTTCAATTATATGTAAAAGTAAAGATAATATTAGAATGAATCGCCATATATTCAATATCAACTTCAACAATGTTCAACTTACCAACAGTCTTGTTTCAACTATCCCATCCCCATTCCCATTGGGTTATTGTAAAGCAAATTCAGACATAATGTTTCATTTCAGAATATATCTCTAAAAGTAAGTTAGGGACTCTTATTCATTAACATAACCATACCATCATTTTGAAACTCTAAAAAGTAGTTATTAAATATCTAGTCTGGGCCAGGCGCAGTGGTTCACGCCTGTAATCCCAGCGCTTTGGGAGGCTAAGGAAGGAGGATTGCTTGAGGCCAGGAGTTTAAGACCAGCCTGGACAAATACTGAGACCTCGTCTCTACAAAAGATAAGTAATAATAACCAACAATAAATAAATAAATAAGTAAATAAATACGTAGTCTGTGCTCAGATCCCTTGATTGCTTTATAACTTTTCTTTACAGGCCGGGCTTGATGGCTCAGTCTGTAATCCCAGTGTTTTGGGAAGCCGAGGCAAGTGGATTGCCTGAGCACGCAGGTTTGAGATACTGGGGTGGCCATGAGTGTGCCACTGCACTCCAGCCTGGGTGACAGAATGAGACTCCAGCACAAAATAAATACATAAATACATAAACAAGCAAACAAACAAATAAATAAAATACAAAAATTTCTTTACAGTTGTTTTGCTTGATTTAGAGTTTAAACAGGAACAATACATTTCATTTGTTTCCTTGTTTTTTTAGAGCTTTAAAAAATTATCTGATGAGATAATTTTTATTCTCATTAGATCCACTGATAGTAAATTATTTTTACAAATCACTGCAGTTTTAGAATAAAAACTTGATTGGTAGAGGCAAATTCTTCTTCTTCTTCTTCTTTTTTTTTTTTTGAGTCAGACTCTCACTCTGTCACCCAGGCTGGAGTACCATGACAAACTGATGGTCACTGCAGCCTTGACCTTCTGGGCTCAGGTGATCTTTCTGCCTCAGCCTTCCAAGTAGCTGGAACCACATGCACATGCCACCACGCCCAGCTAATTTTTTGATTTATTGTAGAGATGAGGTCTCACCAAGTTGCCCAGGCTGGTCTCGAACCTGTGGGCTTAGGCAGTCCTTTCACCTTGGCCTCCCAAAGTGCTGGAATTAGAGGCATGAGCCACTGCACCCTGAACTTTATTCTAGAATTTGATATCTACTGGTATTTAAAAAATTATTCATTTATATTTTTTATTTTAAAGATGTGGGGTACAGCCAGGTTCGGTGGCTCAGCCTGTAATCCCTCAGCTTTGAGAGGCTGAGGTGAGTGGATTGCCTGAGCTCGCGGGTTCGAGACCCGCCTGGGC
>NW_007009541.1:45100-79732 GCF_000164805.1 Carlito syrichta | reverse complement strand
GGTGGCTCAAGACTGTAATCTCAGCACTTTGGGAGGTGGAGGCGAGAGGATTGCCTGAGCCCAGGGGTTCGAGACCAGCCTGGGCAACATGGTGAGACCTCATCTCTACAATCAATCAAAAATAAGCCAAGCATGGTAGTGTGCATCTGTAGTTCCAGCTACTTGGAAGCCTGAGGCAAAAGGATCGCCTGAGCCCAGCTGGTCGAGGCAGCTGGTGACTGTGAGTGTGCCACTGCACTCCAGCCTGAGTGATAGCGTGAGACTCCAAAAAAACAAAACAAAACAAAACAAAGAAACCTGAATTTTCCTGGTACTATAAAATGAACTTGGTAAGACCAAGCACTGTAATCCCAGCATGTTGAGAGGCTGAGGCAGGACAATTGCCTGATCTCAGGAGTCTGAGACAAGCATGGGCAACATGGTGAGACCTTGTCTCTACAGTAAATAAAAAATCAGCCAGGCATGGTGTACACCTGTGGTCCTAGCCAAGTCTCACCAAGTTGCCCTGGCTGGTCTTGAATCTGTGGGCTCAGACAATCCTTTCACCTTGGTTCCCAAAGTGCTGGGATCATAGGGTGAGCCACCGAGCAAGGCCAGAATACATTTTATTTTTTGAGTCACAGTCTCACTCTGTCACTCAGGCTGGAGTGCAGTGGCATGCTCCCGGCTACCGCAGCCTCGACCTGCTGGGCTCAGGTGATCCTTAGTCTCAGTCTTCCAAGTAGCTGGAATTATAGGCAGAAAGTATCTTAATTTTCTTTCCAGAATTTCATTTTTAACCAATTAACAAGTTTTTGTTTTTGTTTTTGTTTTGTTAGAAAGCAGGATTTAATTGAGGACAGAAAATCTCCCATAGTGAGAGGGGACCCAAAGGGGTTCCCCCACCAATTAACAGTTTTATCATGAGTTTACACATTTTTTTGAATGAGCCTCTGTCTTGTCATCAGGAAAATGTAGTGTGCACTATCAACAAACATATAAGATCACGATGTAGGTTAAATGTGTCAGACTCTGATAAAACCATTTGATAACACATTAGTCCTTAGCTTGGCATAGTAGCTCATGCCTATAAACCTAGCACTTTGGGAGGCGGAGGTCAGAGGATTGCCTGAGTCCAGGGGTTTGAAACCAGCCTGGGCAAGACCAGGCTGACCTTGGCGAGACCTTGCCTCTACAATAAATAAAAAAATTAACAAGGTGTGTTGGTGCATGCCTTTGGTTCCCGATACTTGGAAGGCTGAGGTGGAAGGATTACCTGAACCCAACAGGTAGAGGCTGCAGTGGCTGTGAGCATGCCGCTGCACTCCAGCCTGGGCAAGAGGGTGAGAATCCTGAAAAAAAAAAGTTAGTCTTGTGTTTTATTATATCCTTTATGCCCCTCTTGTCTTTGAAGATGCTGTGGGGACAAGGGACAGGGTTGGAGATCCAGAAATTCAGAACCCACCAGCTCACTCTCTTGTTTGCCCCCCACCCCCAGCCTTCTTGTGGTCTCCCCAGCTCCGCCTATTCATGCTTTGTACATTTTCTGCCCAGCCACCACCAACACTGTTTGAACCTGGGTCACACTGCCCTCTAGCGATGTCTTCCATAACATCCCTGGCAGGGTCCCTGCATCCTCAAGTTCTCTCTGCCCAGCATGTCCCAGCCAGGAGCCAGGTACTAGGAGCATGGAGATCAGGGCACCCACTCCTCCCAGGCCCCACACAGGCCCTCACCTTGCTCACACACACACTCACAGCTGTCAGAGACTTAGAGCAGGCAGCACACAGAGGCTCAGCCACACAAGCACAGTCACCCACAAGACAAGGCTGCCATGGTCACAGACTTCCTGTGTACAACCATCTGTGCCTGGAGAGGCCACCTGACAGCCCCATTCATCTGGGGTAGGTGTTGTCTCAGGGAGCACGGAGCATGTGTGTGATCTGCAGTCAGCAATTCCCTATGTGGGGCCAATGGGGTGATGGACATATGGGCCTTAAAGGGACTGGTCTCAGGCAGTCTTTGGCTCCTGTGTTGAAGCTTCTGAAAGCAACATGACAGTGACCCCATGTGGCAGTGTCCAGATGCTCTATGATTGTGGGGCACCCAGATACGGCAAGACACCAAGTGGTAGTGACCCTACATGGTTAGCATCTAAGCTGTCCAGACATTTTATAAGTCTGTGAGGCACACAAACGTGGCAAGAGTTCATGTGTTAGTGACCTGGCACAGCAATGTCCAGCCTGTCCAGATATACTGTGACTCTGTGGGTCCCTCAGATATAATCTGACACTACACAGCAGCGACTTCACATGACTTTGTCCAGATGCACTGTACCCAGATGTAGTGCCATCCTTCTCTGCAGCTGCTCCCCAGGTTTTCTTATCCAGGGTGGCCCCATGGCTGTGACTCCCTCCTTCAGGCCTGGTGGTGGCCAACATGGGCCAGGATATGGGCATTGGTAGAAGCCTGCTCCCTGACTGCCTTAGCCCAGGCTTGCTCCAGTAAGAGCTTTAGGAGGCTGATGGTGACATCTAGCAATAGGGTAATGTGTGGGCCAGGGCGGGGACCAGGGCCAGAGTGGCCCCCAAGAGCTGGGGAGCCTGTAATGGAGGCAGAGGGGCTCTCTGACTCCACAGGGCCGGGAGTGGTCTGGGATCATTCTGAGGGAGGATCTGGGAGGCTGGGATAGGGGTTGCTGGGAAAACCAGGACTCTGCTGTGTATCAGGACCATCAACACCAGCAGAGCCCACCTGGTCATCATATGGCCAGGCTGTGAGAAGAAAACAGGCTCAGGACAAGGGCTCTGGTCAGCTATGGCTCACGGACAGAGACAGATGGCAAAGCAGAGAGACAGAGAGACTGAGAGGAAGAGACTGAGAGAAGGATTAGAGCAGCCAAGAGAGGGATTAGAGAGGACAAGCGAGGACAGAGAGAGACAGAGATAAAGATGAAGACATAAGAACCAGAGTAAGACCCAGAAAATCAAAGCCAGACAGAGAAGGGGGCCAGAAAGCCAGAAAGAAAGACAGAGAAAAAGAGACAAGAAACTCAGAGACAGAGGAAAATAGATGATAGCTGGATAGGTGATGGATTGATTGATGTATAGATAGATAGATGAATAGAGAAACAGATGGAGGGAGAGAGAGGGAGATGAAAGAGCTGAAGGCAGAGCAAGATACAGGGAGAGGAAGGTTGGAAGAAAAAGACAGAAAGAGATAGAAACCCTCCCAGAGATAGAAAGCATGGTGGAAATTAAGATCAGAGATAGAGAGGAGCACAGAGGCTCAAAGGGAAGAGGAAGTTTCTGAGCAGATGAACCTGCAGCTGATCCAGGAAAGAGAAGGGTGAAATGGGACCCCTGAAGCAGAGAAACAGCCAGAGATCCCAGAGCATTCCACTACTCCAACTCCGGATCCACTCAACCCTCCAGACCCTTCATATTTTCACCCACCCAGTCCTACCAATAACAGCTTCTTCTGAAATAAGGCTGTGAGGCTGCCTGGGGCTGGGGTCAAGCAATGCACTCCTGTGGTCTGACCCTCTGCCACACTTCAGGGCCCATTTATCTCCCTCAAGCCCCAGGGTGGGGATGCGGGCATGTTTCCTGGCATGAAACAGCTTCCCACCTATGACTCATCCCCTCCTGTGGGGGGGCGGGGAGTGGGGGCAATGAGAACACATCCTCAGCCCTCACCCTATCTACTTCTTTCTCGGGACAAGTTGGGGACTGAGGATCAAAAGATAGTGACCAGGGCAGGGCAGAGGGAGTCTGTTTCCATGCAGGATAGTACTTCTCCCCCCACCCCCCAACTCCCCCACCTCCTCAAACAGTCACAACAGGAACCTTTTAAAACAGCAACTTTAATGCCCCCCAGAATCAGCACCATGTTATCAGTCTCGGGTCAAGAGGTGGGTCAGACACCAGTCACATTCGCTCACTGCCCATAGCCAGCCCCCACACTGAGTCATCTGCCAGGGAGGGGGAGGCAGGAGCAACAATGGGGGTTTGTCCGCAGGGGGAAAGGTTAGACCCACGGGACCAAGTCACTAAATAATGGACACACACACACACACACACACACACACACACACACACACACACAGACACACACACACACTCACGTGCACCCAGGCCTGTAGCACCAAGGGGAGGGACAGCAGGGTTCTGCTGAGACCCCAACTCCTCCAAGGGTTGTTGAACTTCAGCTTGTCATCTGGGCTTCAGCTCTGGGTAGCACCTGAGTGGGGCAGGTTAGAAACTGTCTTCAGCCACCTGACTTCTTACTCAGCATGTAGGCCACAGAGAAACCCAGGCAAAGGGACCCACGGTGGGAAAGCTGAGGCCACAGCAGGGAGTAGGGACTCTGACCTCAGAGGGCAGGTCCACGCCTAGGGCTTTAGAAGAGAGAATATGGAGGGGGCCACGCTGGGGGCTCCATGGCTGGGTTCTTTGGTCTGGAATTCTGTCTCAGGTCCCCCAGTCAGAGGGAGCTTACCCCAGGACACTCACCTCTGACCCAATGACTCTTCACCCAGGATCTGATTGGGGCAGGCTCGGTGCCCAGTCCCCTATTGGAATGGAGGGTCAGCCCATACCTGTCCCCTGGCTCTGGGACACCCAGGGTGGGCAGCGGCGCTCACAGGCCTCAGGGGTCCCAAAACAGTTGGCATTTCCTCCACAGCCGCCATAGACAAAGGGGGTGACAGTCCTCCATGCCTCCAGGGAACACCCAATAGTACCAGCACAGGGTGTAAGCAGTACAGGAGCCCTCATCCAACGGCAGGAAGCAAGGGGTCTTGGGCCAATGGGGGTCAGGTGAACAGGAGTCAGCTCTGCCTTCCCCTACCCAAATCCCTCTGGGATTCCCATTCTCACCATCACCATCCCAAGGAGCCTCAGGGTCTGGTATTCCTCAACAGAATACTCAGAATATTCAGAGAATTTGTCGTTCTCAGGGGGCACCTGGTCTGCCGGAAGGATGGGGTGTGCTGTGAGCAGTGACTGCTGACACCAGGGTGGGGAGGGCAGCACTGAGATCCCATGTTCTCTGCATGTGGATCCTGTCTGCATGACACGTGTCCTGCATGCATGAGCACCCATGTCCATGCCTCACCCTTGCCTGCCCCATAGGTCCAGCTGTCCTCACCTTCGTCCTCTGTGTGAGAGACCTGGAGCACAGGCAGGGGGTATAGCTGAGAGCCCGCAGTGTCTGCAGCATAACTAGGGAGTGGTCCTAGAGCCAAGAGCAGAGGGCACAGGGCCCTGAGGTCACCATGGGCACCCACTCCAGCCAACCCCATTGAGAGGACCCATGTGATGGACAGGGCCTATGGCAGAGGAAGTTCTAGGATCAAAAAACTACTCAAGTGATCCAGATGCAATTAACTGGCCCTGGCAGGCTGGAGGGGACAGAGAGAGACAAAGACAGACAGTGAGAGACAGAAAGATGGAAACCGACAGACAGACACTCACAGGGGTTAAAGATACACACAGAGAGACAGAGAAAGAGACAATGGATGAGAGAGAAGTCGGGCGGGAACAGGTCAATAAAGGGAAAAAAGACAACGAGGGACAGCAATAGTCAGAGACAGGCAGACATGGAAAGACCACAAAGAGGGTTGCAGACAGAGGGAGAAGGGAAGAGATAGAGTTTCACTCTCTGATGCCCCTCAGGGTCATCACAGTCCCACCTGGTTCCATGCCAGGCCTGGTGAGAACAGCTCTGTTCTCATCTCCATCCTCCTCCCCACAAAGCCATGCTGGGCATTGGAAAACACGACATGACCATGCATATCTGCCTGTGTGTCTCCCTCCGTTGGGGAAAACTGGCTGTCAGTGTGTTGGTCCTGCAGCATATGTGTCCTGCATATCCACCTGTCTCCACCCATCTCCTTGACCATTTGCCTCCTGTAAGTTCTAGGGACCTGCTTACTCCTGTCTAGGGGTGCTGGCGTGGAATGGGGACATGACCCAGGAGACTCCAGGCTGGGCCCCACTCACCACAATGCTGACTCCTCTCCCGATGTACAAAGCCCAAATGTCACCCTCATGGGAGCACAAGACCACAAGGATCATGAAGAACTCAGGGATCACAGGAAGGACATAGGGCACATAATACAGGGATCACAGAGGGACCGCATGGAGCCAGGGGCCCAGGCCCAGGAGCTCAGGGTGTTAGGTGTGGGAGGCAATGCCCTAGCCCACCCCAGGCCCATACTCACTGTCAGTGCAATTTCTCCCTTCTTATCATGGGGACCAGCAGGCCCTGGCCACCCTTTGAACAACAGATGGGAACACGCTTTGACTTCTGATCTCAGAGACACCAGAGGTCATCCCAAACTCTGAATCTAAGTGCAGCGATCCCCACACACCTGCTCCCCTCTCTTGCCAGGGACCTGAGGAGCACTAGGGGCACCCACCCACCACTGTCTCTTCAGTAGGACCTTGCTCACCCTGTCAGACACAAGGACCAAGAGAGCAGGGTCAGAGGCAGTGGGGATCAGAAGTCAGGCAAGTTGGGGATCACAACTTCAGAGGCTGGGACAGGTAGGCCAGAGGATGGTTATGACATTGAAAGGGTGGGGAGGGTGGGCAGAGAGGTTCAGCGGTCAGGAGTCAGAGTTGGGGCCCTTACCTTCTGGCCCTGAAATCCTTCAGGGCCTTTGGGACCAATACTGCCGGGTGACCCTGAGGGGCCACTAGAGTCATCATTTCCCCTGAGACCTGGGAAGCCTCCAATTTCTGGAGGTCACTGGGCAGAGATAGGACCAATTCAGTGATCAGAGTCCCCAAGGAAGGACTCTCTCCCAAAGAGCACATTCCCCTCAATTCACAATGACCATGGCCTCGGCTTACCCACTCCCCTTTCTCACCCTGATGACGTTTGGGTCCTCACTGCCCATCAAAACTTTGGTCACCCTGGGAACAGAAGAAGCACGAGACTCTCAGCCCTCACCTCTCTAACCTCCTGAACCTCCCTGAACTCCCATGAGCCCTCTGGCCCAATGCCCACAACCTTCCATGACCCAAGCACCTGTGACCCTACCAGCCATAATACCCTCGACCTCAACTCCATCCTTGCCCTGATGCACACGAGATCTCCTGCTCTACCTCTCATCCTTTCATTCTAACTCTCTGTTGTGATCCCAACTCACCTTGAAACCTCAAGACCAGCTCCAATCCTTCCCAATGACTCACTCCTCCACATCCTTCCTTGACCCTAAATCCCCATGACCCTGCAAGGACCTTCCCTGCCCCCGTCCTTACCCCTCATTGTATACCTTGGGACTGATCAACCCCTCCTTGCCAGGGGCCCTCGATTGACCCTGCACACTAGACTCCACCAGGAGAAAAGAAGACATGTACTTGTGCCTGGCCTACCTTTCCCCTCCTCATTCTGGGTGTGCTAAACATTCACCATCACTTCTTTTTGTCCTGCCAACTCAGAGCGGCTTTGGGAACCAGCTTCTTTCTGCCACTATCCGGGGGAGAGGTCAGCATTAGGCCTCAGGTCCTGCAATTCCCCAAGCCCCTGGTTCCCCTTTGTACCTTGTCTCTCTTCTCTCCATCAAGGCCACAGGCTCCCTTCACCACCGATTCACCCTGAGGGAGAAAAGCAGGTACAAAAGTGACTTTCAGACACCTCACCTCATGACCCCTTCACACTGACGCCAACTCTCCAAACTGGTGTTGTTCACTCCAACCTATGACCTGACTGCCCGCATTCAACCCTGGATACTCCAATTTTGACCCCAGATCCCTCATTCTCCCACATCAGGACTTCCTGACCAGAAAAAACTCCATCACCTTTCCACCTTGAGGCCCCGGGGACCCATAAAGACAATGTCTACTTTGTTTTCTCTGACACCGGGGCTCCATCCTTTTCTTGGGATCCCTAGGGAGGCGCGGGTCAGTGTGAGGGACAGTGAGGAATCAAAGAGAATCACCTGGATAGTAATCAGGGAACACCATGGGGTGGGAGTCATCTCTGAAGACGGGAGCCACTGCGGTCACCATGGGCAGGAGACACCATCATAGGAGGTGACAGTGGAGGCAGGGGTTCCCAGACAACATGAGGACACCATAAGAGCACTAGGTCAAAAGCTACCACATGGACGGGACTACCACCATGGTGATGGGGGTCCCTGTGGGGACACAGGTCCATGTGAAAGAAGGGGCACCTTACCTGGTCAACAGGGATTCCTGCTGCACCAGGCTCACCCTGTGGGAAACAGATTGGAGGAGCCCTTCAATGCGACTGCCCCCCATGCTGGCCTCTATACTGCACCTGCAGCCCCTCAGTCGCTCTGCAGCCAATGCCCAGGCTGCACAAAGATTCTGTGTGATCACACGTGGAGCCCACAGCGAGGAAGCTGGAAACCATCCACGACTAAGAGGACACGCAGGGAAGGGTGTGTGCCATACATGGTGCTGGGTCTGTGCCTGGGGCGGGGCTTGTCTGGGGTTCCATGAGTCCACACAGTCCTGGGGATCCAGATGATGTGGATCCATCTCCCTTGGTGCCCTGTGGGAGTGCCCAGGAGGGGGACACAGTCAGGACCAGGCCAGCCTGAAAGCTTTGACTATGACTGGAACCCATCCCTGGGGCAAGGCTCCTCACGCTGCTTCCACCAGCTACCCCCAGCAGTCCCACGCCTTCCGGCCATGCCATAGCAGGGTGGAGCTGGGGCTTGGGCCATGGAGTGGCTCATTTCTTACCCCAGGACCCCCAGACTCTTGCCCCTCTCTCTTACCATTAGTTCCCTACTCCCATTTGGAGCACCCTTAATACCCAAGGAGCCCTTTTCCTTTCCCTTTGGGGCCTTCATAGAGCCACAGTCCACACAGCTCTCTTGACTTCACAACAAGGCCCTTGAGCCCTCCCTAGAGCCCCCATGCCCTCAATCACTTATAGCGCCACTACAGCCTTTGGGATCGATCCCATTCCCCTCTGACCCCCCAAAAGTCCCCCTCCTGTCTTCTCCTTCTACCCTCATAGACCCCATAGGGAGCCCACAGGCCCCATATAGAGTATCCCACCCTCTTCCTTGTACCTTGTCTCCAGGGTCCCCATTGTTTCCCCGAGGTCCTTTGTCACCATCTATGGCCCAAGGCCCTCGTTCACCTTGAGTTGGATCAAAAGACAGGGTCAGGGGCTAGGGGTCCCTCACCCCCTAGGGGTGTGAACTCTTTATCCCCTGGGCCAGCCCCACAGGAGACCCTCCCGCATCCAGGGGAGACCTAATCTTCACATGAACCAGGGCTACTCCCCATGTCCCCCTTGGCACCTCATGGCCCTGGAGGTCCCACAATCACAGCAAAGTCATCCTAAAGGGGCCTGAACATTGGGAGGAAAGGGATAAGGCTGCATGGCCAGACGTCCCTCACCACCCATTCTGTTCATGGTGAAGCCGGCAGTGCAGGAAAGCCTGGAGATCCTGGGGAAGATGTGGGTCTGGGGTCTGGGAAAGTCCAAGTCTTGCTTGAGGAATGCAATGGTGGACATAGGAACAATTCTTGGGCTTGTGCACAAGTCTGAACCCCTGAGTTGGCTGCACATATCAGCATTTGGGATCCTGCTCCCTGAAGCACACAGGGTCACACACTCAGCTTTCACACATCAAGGGCTCGTGGTTTCTGTGTCCCTGTCCCTGGTTTGTTCCTCACCATATCTGAGCACTCACACCTGTAATCCCAGCACTTTGGAAGGCCTTTGCTCCAATCTGATTGCCCGGGCTTCAGGAAACATCTGAGTTGCTGTGGGCCTCTCTTTGGTCATGTGTTCATAATCTTCCTTTCTCCCTCCTCCCACCTGTCAACGTTCATGTCTGCGGTCATGTGTAAACTCTCTGGGAGTGGGCCTGTTGCAGTCCCTCTCTGAGCTCCCGTATGTCCATGCTCACATCTGTGGTGCCAGTGTCTGCACTCGTGTGTGGGTTCCTTGTGTTTGCGGTCAGGCCTGAACTCCATCCATCTGTGGTCAGTCATATCTGAGCTTCTCTCTGTGCCCTCACGAGTTAGTCTGTGGTCATGTCTGAGCACCAAATCTTGGTCACATGTCTGAGTTCCCTTGTGTTCATGATTACATCTGAGTTCCCCTGGGAGTATTTTTGGCCAAGTCTAAGCTCTGTGCTCATGTTCCTACCCCCTTAAATGCTTTTACTTTGTTTCCTTAGGGTCAGAAATGGGCTCCAGTTCCCAAAGGTCACAAGGTAGTTATATGCAGAAGAGTCCCTGCTGGAATCATGGTCCTAAGACTCCCTGAGTCTGATTTGACTCCTCTGTCCCTCAAAGGGTGACCCAGGAGTTGGGGTCCAGGGTCCCCCTGGGACAACTGGTCCTCCAGGTATGAAGATAAGTCAATGCCCCATGAGCAGTGGCGGGAGCAGTGGGCAAGGTGGTGCTGGAGCTAGAGGGAAGAAAGCTTCCCTGCTGAGACTAGTCCTGGGAGGGATCCTGCAGCGACATACTTCCCTTTGCTATCTTTACGTTAGGGAGACCTGGGTCCCGCTGGTTCCCCCGGTGTACCTGGTATTGTCAGATTCCCTAGTGAGACTGGCCCTCGAGGAGAAATGGGTCAGCCAGTCCCTAGTGGAGAGCAGGTGAGAGGCTGGGATCAGTATGGTGAATCCAGTGGCCAGTAAGGAGGAGGGGACCCTGACTTGGGGGCTCCCCAAGTCACTCTGACTCTCTTGCTCATTTTCTTATAGCGTCTGGCAGGTCCCCCAGGAAGAGAAGGAGCCCCAGGATCTTGGGGCTGCCTGGACCTCCGGGGTCAGTGGTGAGTAGAAGCACCCCAAAGTGTATGTGTCTTACTGCCTGTGTGTTGGAGTCTGTCCATGTTAGGACTTATGATGGGGATTATGCCATACTGTGGGCTGGGTGTGTCTGTGGGCTTTGAGGGCCACAGGAACCTCATGTCACTCTGACCCACCTGGGGCCTCCGGAGCACCTGGGCCCTCTGTACACAAAAGAGACAAGGTAGATAGGACAAATGTTGCTGGCTCTCTCCTGTGCTCCGTCATCCCTTCCTACCTCTGCTGGCCCTGTCACCCTCTGCAATCCCCACTGACCTCCTGTGGCTCTCCATCCCCCATTGGTTCCCCTCACTTATCTCTGCTGTCCTGTTGATCTCCAGGGAGATGCTGAAGTAGGACTTCCCAGACCCCGGGCCAGTGTGGAGAGCCGAGTGCCCAGGTATGTGTTCCTGCCCCACAGCCGGGGCCCACTGCAGGAAGTCATGTTGGGGCTCCCTTCATCACAGCTCTTGCCTCTGGTTTCCAACCTCTGAGTCAATGAACCCAATGTCACCATCCAGGGTGAAGATGGCTGCCCTGGCCCAGAGGGACCCCGAGGACTCATGGTGGGTCCCACAGGGGAAAGTCCCAGCAGTCTGACCTCATTTACCTTCCTGTGCCCTCTGTGCCCCAGGACACTCTCTGCATTCCCACCTAGCCCTCTGGTCCTCCTTGTCTACTCTCTTGTCTCCTTTGGTCCTCACCGTTTCCCTTATCCCATGGTCTCCCTTGGTTCTCCACTGCCCCCAATTCCCATAGCTTGTAGTCATCTTCTCTCACACAGGGCCCCCCTGGCAGTCGCAGGTAGCATGGGGAGAAGGTAAGAATGTGGGGGAAAGGTCCTGGCACAAGTGGGGTGGGGATGAATCTTGTAATTCAGGACTGGGGACTCCCTGGTTTGGGTAAAACTCTTCCGCCCAATAGGGTGATGCTGGAACCGCAGGGCTGAAGGGTGACAAGGTGAGTGTGGGCATAGGGGAGGGCAGGGCAGGGGTCATGGTGCACCTAACTCCTCCCTGCCCCTTCAGGGTCATTAGGCCATGATTGTGGGACCTCCAGGACCATGAGATGCCAAGGGGGACATGGTGAGTAGCCCTGGCTCATGTGTAGACTAGGTCTCTCCTGGGTGCAGGAGGGGCTCCTGTGGGGTTGGCCCAGGGGATAAAGAGCTTCCACCCCTAGAGGAAGATACCTCCAGCCCCTGACCCTGTCATCACCCAATTCAGGGTGAACAAGGGCATAGATGATGACAAAGCACTTTGGGGAGAAATCGAAGACCACGGAGACAGGGTACAAAAAAAGAGGGTGAGATACTTTATATGGGGTCCTGTGGGCTGTGGGATCTCCCTAGGGGGTCTATGAGGGTAGGAGGAAAAGACAGGAGGGGTTCCTTCTGGGGGCCAGAGGGGAAGGGTGTCCTGAAGGCTGCAGTGACTCTATGGGTGGCTGAGAGGATGAAGGTTCTAGGGAGGGTTCAAGGGCCTTGTTGGGAGGTCAGGAGAGCTGTGTGGACTGTGGTTCTATGAAGGGCCCCAAAGGGAAAGGAAAGAGGCTCCCTGGGTGTTAAGAGTGCTCCAAATGGGAGTAGGGAACTAATGGTAAGAGAGAGGGGCAAGAGTCTGGGAGTCCTGGGGTAAGATATGAGCCACTCCATGGCCCAAGCCCCAGCTCCACCCTGCTATGGCATGGCTGGAAGGCATGGGGCTGCTGGGGGTAGCTGGTGGAAGCAGTGTGAGAAGCCTTGCCCCAGGGATGGGTTCCAGTCATAGTCTAAGCCTTCAGCCTGGCCTGGTCCTGATTGTGTCCCCCTCCTGGTCACTCCCATAGGACACCAAGGGAGAGCCTGGTGGCAAGGGCTTGGCTGGAACGCCGGGACTGCATGGACTCATGGGACCCCTGGCAAGTTCTGCTCCAGGCACAGACCCAGTACCATGTATGTCACACACCCATCTCTGCATGTCCTCTGACTGTGGACGGTTTCCAGCTTCCTTGCTGTGGGCCCCTCGTGTGTTCACACAGAGTTTTTGTGCAGCCTGGGCACTTGCTGTAGAGCAACCGAGGGACTGCAGGTACAGCACAGAGGCCAGCATGGGGACAATTGCACTGAAGGGCTTGCCCAATCTGTGTTTCCCATAGGGTGAGCCTTGTGCAGCAGGAATCCCTGGTGACCCAGTAAGGTGCCCCTGTCTTCACACAGACCCATGTCCCCACAGGGACCCCTATCACCATGGTGGTAGTCTCGTCCATGTGGTAGCATTTGATCCAGTGCTCTTATGGTGTCCTCATGTTGCCTAGGAACCACTGCCTCCACTGTCACCTCCTCTGTTGGTGTCCCTGCCCTTGATGACCCCAGTGGCTCTGGCCTCCAGAGATGACTCCCATCCCATGGTGTTCCCTGCTTACTATCTAGGTGATTCTCTTTCATTTCTCACTGACCCTTGCCCCCTAGGCATCCTCAGGAAAGAACGGAGTCCCTGGTGTCAGAGGAAACAAAGGAGACACTGGTTTCAGGAGACCCGGGACCTCCAGGTGGGAAGGAGATGGAGTTTTTTCTGGTCAGGAAGGCCTGAGGTTGGAGAATAAGGGATCTGGGGTCAAATGTTCAGGTTTCCAGGGTTGAATGTGGGTCATAGGTTGGAGTGTCTGACACCAATTTGGAGAGTTGGCTTCATGGTGAAGGGGCCGTAAGCTGAGGTGTCTGGAAGTCACTTTTGTACCTGTTTTTTTCCCACAGGGTGAATGGGAGGTGAAAGGAGCCTGTGGCCTTGATGGAGAGAAGGGAGACAAGGTACAAAGAGGACATAGGGGTTGGGGAGCTACAGGGCCTGAGGCCTAAGGCTGACCTTTCCACCTAATAGCTGCTGGGAGAAGCTGGTCCCTTGGGCAGCCCTGGGCTGCCAGGAAACAAAGGAGAGATGGTGAGTTCTTGGCACACCCAGAATGAGAAGGGGACAGGTGGGCCACAGACAAACACATGTCTTCTTTTCTCCAGAGGGAGCCTGGTGTGCCGGGCCAATTGGGGGCCCCTGGCAAGGAGAGGCTGATCAGTCCCAAGGTATATAATGGGAGGTAAGGACAGGGCAGGGAAGGTCCTGGCAGGGTCATGGGGGTTTAGGATCAAGGAAGGTTGTGAAGAAGTGAGTCACTGGGCAGGATTGGAACTGGTCTTGAGGATTCAAGGTGGGTTGGGGTCAGAGCAGAGAGTTAAAATGGAAGAATGGGAGGTAGCACAAGAGTCATGTTCATCAGGGTAAGGATGGAGTTGGGGTCATGGGTATTATGGCTGGTAGGTCACAGGTGCTTGGGTCATGGAAGGTTGTGGGCATTGGGCCAGAGGGCTCACGGGAGGTCAGGGAGGTTCAGGAGCTTAGAGAGGTCAAGGCAGAGTCTCATACTTCCTCTGTTCCCAGGGTGGCCATGGCTTTGATGGGCAGCCAAGACCCAAGGATGACCAGGACAAGAAAGAGGAGCAGGTGAGTTGAGTCCATGGCTGTTGTGAATTGATGGAAGTGTCCTCTTTGGGAGAGGGTTCTTCTTTGGAGGCTGTGATCACTGACCTTGTCCTATCTCTGCCAAGGGGCCCCCAGGAATTGGAGGACTTCAGGGACAGAAGGTGAGGGCCCAAACTCTGACTCCTGACCCCTGAACCTCTCTGCCCAACCTCCCTACCCTTCCAACCTCATAACCATCCTCTGACCTCCCTGTCCCAATCTCTGAAGCTGTCATCCCCAACTTGCCTGACTTCCAATCCCCACTGCCTCTGACCCTACTCGCTTGGTCCTTGTGTCTGGCAGGGTGAGCAAGATCCTCCTGAAGAGAGAGAGATTGGCAGGTGCCCCTGGGGCTCCTGGGTCCCCTGGCGAGACAAGGTAGCAGGTGAATGGGGATCCCTGCACTTATAGTCAGAGATTAGGGTGACCTCTGGTGTGTCTGTGATCAGAAGTCACAGTACAGTCCTATCTGTTGTTCATAGGTGCGGCCAGGGCCTGCTGGTCCCCATGATGAGAAGGAAGAAGCTGCTCTGACAGTGAGTATGGACCTGGAGTGGGCTGGGGTCTTGCCTCCCATACCTAACACCCCAAGCCCATGGGCCCTGGGCCCCTGGTTTCATGCGGTCTCTCTGTGATCCCTGCATTATGTGCCCTATGTCCTTCCTGTGATCCATGATCCTTGCGGTCTTGTGTGCCCAGGAGGATGACATACGGGACTTTGTGCATCAGGAGATGAGTCAGTATTATGGTGAGTGGGGCCCAGCCTGGAGTCTCCTGGGTCCCGCCCCCATTCCACCACAGCACCCCTAGACACTTACAGGAGGAAAATGGTCAAGGAGATGGATAGAGACAGATGGATACACAGGACACATGTGCTTCAAGACCAACACACTGACAGCTTTCCCCAATGGAGGGAGACACACAACAGAAATGGATGGGCGTGTCATGTTTTTCGATGCCCAGCATGGCTGTGTGGGGAGGCAGATGGAGTTGGGAACAGAACTGCTCCCACAGGGCCTGGCGTGGACCCAGGTGTGACTGTTATGACCCTAGGGGCATTAGAGAGTGAAGTTCTGTCTCTTCCCTTCTGTCTGCAACTGCCTTCCTGTGTTTCCATGTCTGCCAGTCTCTGACTATTGCTGTCCCTCCCTCTCTTTTGTTGGCCTGTTCCCAGCTTCTCTCTCATCCTTTGTCTCTGTGTCTCTGTCTCCCTCCCTCCCTCCCTCTCTCTCTCTCTCTCTCTCCTGCCTATCACTCTCTCTTCCCTGTTGTCTCTGTGTATCTTTAACCCTTATGAGTGTCTGTCTGTTTCCATCTTTCCATCTTTCTGTCTTCATCACAGTCTCTCTCTGCTTCTTTTTGCCCCAGCCAGCCTGCCAGAGCCAGTTCATTGCATCTGGATCATGTGATTAGTTTTTTCCTCCTAGAATTTCCTCCGTCCTAGGTCCTGCCTATCATGTTGGTCCTCTCAGCAGGGTTGGCTGGCGTGGGTGCCCATGGTGACCTTAGGGCTCTGTGCCCATTGCTCTTGGCTTCAGTACCACTCCCTAGTTATGCTGCAGACACCTCCAGCTCTCAGCTCCACCCCGTTCCTGTGCTCCAGGTTTCTCACACAGAGGAGGAAGGTAAGGACAGCAGGACCTATGGGACAGGCATGGGTGAGGCATGGACATGGTTACTCATGCATGAAGAGCACATGCCATGCAGACAGGATTCACATGCAGGGCATATGTCTGAGCCCATGAGAGCTTAGTGCTCACCTCCCCACCCTGGGGCCAGCAGCCACCACTCACAGAACACCCCACCCTGCCAGAGACCAGGTGTCCCCTGAAAACGAAGCATTCTCTGAATATTTTGTATTTTCCGCAGAGAAGTACCAGGACCCTGAGGCTCCTTGGGATGGTGATGGTGAGAATGGGAATCCCAGAGGGATTCGGGTAGGGGTAGGTAGAGCTGACCCCTGCTCACCTGAACTCCACTGGCCCCGGATCCCCGCTCCCTGCCATTGGATGAGGGCTCCTGTACTGCTTACACCCTGTGCTGGTACCATTGGGTGTTCCCTAGAGGCATGGAGGCCTGCCACCCCCTTGATTCTGGCGGCTGTGGAGGGAATGCCAACTGTTTCGGGACCTGTGAGGCTTGTGAGCACTGCTGCCTGCCCTGGGTGTCCCAGAGTCAGGGGATAGGTATAGGCTGACCCTCTATAGCAGTGGAGGACTGGGCACCGAGACTGCCCAAATCAGGTCTGGGTGAGGAGTCATTGGGTTGGAGGTGTCTTAGGGGTAAGCTCTCTCTGACTGGAGGAACTGAGACAGAATCCCAGACCAAAAAACTGAGTAAGGAGCCCAGCTACAGAGTTCCCAGATTGGCCCCCTCCATGTTCTCTCCTCTAAAGCCCTAGGCATGGACCTGCCCTCTGAGGTCAGAGTTCCTACTCCCTCCTGTGGCCTCAGCTTTCCCACCGTGGGTCTCTTTGCCTGGGTTTCTCTGTGGTCTACATGCTGAGTAAGAAGTCAGGTGACTGAAGACAGTTTCTAACCTGCCCCACTCAGGTGCTGCCCAGAGCTGAAGCCCAGATGACAAGCTGGAGTTCAGTGTCCCTGGAGGAGTGGGGTCTCAGCAGGACCCTGCTGTCCCTCCCTTTGGTGCTACAGGCCTGTGTGCACGTGAGTGTGTGTGTGTGTGTGTGTGTGTGTGTGTGTTTGTGTGTGTGTCCATTATTTAGTGACTTGGTCCCGTGGGTCTAGTCTTCCCCCTTGCAGACAAACCCCCATTGTGGCTCCTGCCTCTTCCTCCCTGGCATATGACTCATGGTGAGGGCTGGCTATGGGCAGTGAGCGGATGTGACTGGTGTCTGACCCACCCCTTGACCCAAGCCTCTGATGACATGGTACTGATTCGGACAGCATTAATGCTGCTGTTTTAAAAGGTTCCTGTAGTGACAGCAGATGTGAATGTTGGGGGGCATATTTTCCCTAGGGGGTGACCACTATCCTGCATGGGTACAGACTCCCTCTATCCAGCCCGAGTCACTATCTTTTGATCATCAGTCCCCAACTTGTCCCCAGAAAGAAGTATATAGGGTAAGAGTTGAGGATGTGTCCTCACTGACCCCCAAGAGGGAGTGAGTCATAGGTGGGGAGCTGTTTCGTGCCAGGAAACATGCCCCCATTACCACCCCAGGGGCCTGAGGGAGATAAATTGGCCCTGAAGTGTGGCAGAGGATCAGACCATAGGAGAGCATTGTCTGACCCCAGCCCCAGGCAGCCACACGGCCCTACTTCAGAAGAAGCTGGTAGCGGTAGGACTGGGTTGGGTGGAAATGTGAAGGGTCTGGGGGTTGAGTGGACCTGGGGTTTTGGGTCGTGGAGGGCTCTGGGATCTCTGACTGCTTCTATGCTTGAGGGGCCCCATTCCTGCCCTTATCTGTTCTGGACTAGCTCTAAGCTCTTCTGCTCAGAACCTCCCTCTCCCCTTTGACCCTTTGTGCTTCTGTCTCTGATCTTAATTTCCACCAGGCTTTCTATCTCTGGGATGGTTTCCACCACTTTCTCTTTTTCTTCCAATCTCCCCCTCCCTGTATTCTGCTCTGCCTTCATCTCTTTCATCGCCCTCCCTCTCTCCCTCCCTCCATCTGTTTCTCCATCCATCTATCTATGGATCAATCAATTCATCACCTATCTGTCATCTATTCATCTCTGTCTCTGGTTTTCTTGTCTCTTTTTCTCTGTCTTTCTGGCCCCCTTCTCTCTTTGGCTCTGATATTCTGTGTCTCACTCTGGCTTTTATGTCTTCATCATTATCTTTATCTGTCTTTCTCTGTCCTGGCTTGTCCTCTCTAATCCCTCTCTTGGCCTCTCTAATCTTTCTCTCGGTCTCTCTGTCTCTTTCTGTCTCTCTGCTCCTGCCATCTGTCTCTGTCCATGAACCATAGTTGACCTTGCCCTGAGCCTGTTTTCTCCTCACAGCCTGACCAAACGATGACCAAGTGGGCTCTGCTGGTGCCGATGGTCCTGATGCAGAGCAGGGTCCTGGTTGTCCCAGCGACCCCTATCCCAACCTCCCAGATCCTCCCTCAGAGTGATCCCCAGATCGCTTCCTGCCCTGTAGCCTCAGAGAGCCCCTCAGCTACCACCACAGGCTCTCCACCTGTCAGGAGTCACCCTGGCCCTGGCCCCCGCCCTGTCCCACACATCATCCTATCACTGGATGTCCCCATTGGCCTCCTGAAGATCTTACTGGAGCAAGCCCGGGCTAGGGCTATCAAGGAGAAGGCTGCCGCCAATGCCCGCATCCTGGCCAATGTTGGCCGCCGCTGAGCCTGAAGGAGGAGGGTCACAGCAATGGGGCCATACTGGATGAGAAAACCTGGGGAGCAGCTGCAGAGAAGGATGGCACTACATCTGGGCACAGTGCACCTGGACAAATTCATATGGAGCCACTGCTATGCGGTATATCATAACTGAGGAACCTGCAGCATCACAGTATATCTAGACTGCCTGGACATTGCTGTGCCAGGTCACCGACACATGGACTCTTGCCACATCTTTGTGTCTCACAGACTTATAAAATGTCTGGACATGTTGGATGCTAACCATGTAAGGTCACTGCCACGTGATGTCTTGCCATGTCTGGGTCCCCCACAATCACAGAGCATCTGGACACTGCCACATGGAGTCACCATCATGTTACGTTCAGGAGCCTCAACACAGGAGCCAAAGACTGAGGCCCACATGTCCATCACCCTATGGGCCACCAACACAGGGAAGTGCTGGCTTCAGGTCACACGCATGCTCTGTGCTTCCTGAGGCAGCACCTACCCCAGATGGATGGGGCTGCCAGGTGGCCTCTCCAGCCACAGAAGGCTGTATACAGGAAGTCTGTGACCATGGCAGTCTTGCTTTGTGGGTGAGTGTGCATGCCTCTGTGTGCTGCCTGCTCTAATCTCTGACTGCTGTGAGTGTGTGTGTGAGGAAGGTGAGAGCCTGTGTGGGGCACTGGAGGAGTGGGTGCAATTCCTAGCCAGGCACTGTCTCCCTTCACACTCAGCTTCCTCCCTTGGACACACAAGGCTCAGGAGAGAGGGTTCAGGCTGCCAGGGCTCCAAACCAACTCTACCTACTCCTCTTTCTCTGAATTGTCCTGAAATAAGGTGTTCACTTTTCTGAACCTCAGTTTCCTCATCTGTAAAGCAGAGTGATGCCCACCTGCTTCTTGTGAGTGTTGTGTATGTAGTGTACACAAAGTTTCTGGCATGCAGGAGGTGCTTAATACATGCAATGATTTAAGGATGAGATGAATAATAGTCACAGTTATGTGCTCCCAAGCTGTGACGTGTGTGAGGGCTGAGTCACACCTGGTTTCTTAGCCCTTTTATCCCACCCCCTTAAACTGACCTTGTCCCTTAATTTGGAAGGGCCAGATTTGCCTTATTTCACACACCAACTCCATTGCCAGGCCTGTGATGGCACTGACTTTCTGGGCAGAGTGGTCAGGCTTGAGCAGATAGGGCAGGCACTCTGGGCCATGTAGACAACTCCTGGTGGAGGTGAGGGCAGACTCTGGGTAGCATGGGCAGCTCTGGCTGGAGAGAGAGGCAACACTGGCTGGAGTGTGGCTGCCTGCCCAGAGTAGGGACATTGGTGCTGACCTCACAGTTGTAAGCAGCCCTGGGGGGCAGGCCCAGGGCGGGCTGGGAGGCGGGGTTGCAGGAGCCACTGATATCTCCTCGAAACTGCCAGGTAGGCGGGGTTACCCGACTCTGGAGCTGCAGGAGGCGATGGCCCTGGCCAGTTCGGTTGCAGGATGGACAGAGGCACGTTAGGAGGCAGCCCCTGCCAGTCTTGGGGCCCGGGAGTAGCAGGTATGGTAGTCATGGGGCAGTGTGGGGACGGTGAGGGTGAGGGAACTAGGAAAAGACCTGGGCACTGAAGGGTGGTATTGGAGGGGCAAGAGTGCTGGGGGGTATCTCCTGGCATAGGGGTTCTCTGAGGGGTACATTAGTCCGTCAGTAGACAGGAGGAAGGGGAACACTGTCACCTCACGAGGGGGGGGGCTGGGCCAAGGGGAACTATAAATAGTGTCTTCCTCCAGCCCAGCGGGAAGGACAGTCAGCTGGAGCTGCCCGAGGCCCTCTTGCTCTGCTCTTTGCTGGTCCAGGTCTCTCCTCAGGAGTCATGCCAGTTAAGGGGGGGTCTAGAGGCTCATTTGGGTAATTTTTCATATGACGTGACTTTAGCCCTTAAACTACCATTTCTGCGGTGCCTACTCTGTGCCCTATGCCAGTCCTGAGCTTTTTTCTAAACACATTCTGTGTACTCTGTTCTGGTCATGAGCCTCTCTTAGCCCGTGCGCAATGGCTTGTCCTGATTCACTAAGCCACCTACTGTGTGCCCTGTGCCAGGCTGGAATCAGGAGATGCACATCAGGTTTCGCTGGCTGCTTAATCACATGGTACAACCTCAAGTTGGAACCTCATGCTCCCTGTGAGCTCTGGACCCAGGGAGACACTGGGGACCACCCTTTACTGGAAATGGCCAAAGGAATTTGGAATTCCTGGAAACTCCTAACCCTTATTGATGGCAGAAGTGGGGGTGAGGGGGACAAGGGTGAAGGGCATATAGCAGAGAGCAACAGGTCCCACTACAGGCTTCCTATCTCTGTGCATATGCCTGGGTGCAGGGTTTATTGGCATGTGTGCTCCTGTGGTTGCTACTACGCGTATGCACGTGTAGCTCTGCGCATGTCTGTGAGCCATGCACTGATATCCCTGGGGCTTAATGCTGTGGAGGGTATTTGGCGGCTCCACCAGCACTGGCTAGGAGAAGTTTGAGAATTGAAGACTTGGGCCACCCCATGGCTTCTAGCCTGGGTCACTGGGAGGAGGTCCAATGGTCAGGGCGAAAGGCACGACGGCGGCCAACCAGGGTCAGGCCAGCAAGTTCATGGTGGGGAGAGGTTGAGCAGGACATGTTCACACACAAGTGCACACTGACATGCCAGCACACTTCCCAAGCCCAGGACAGGATTCCGGGCTTACTTTGGGATGCTCTGAGGAGGGAAAAACCATGAGGGCCAGTTATTCTATTGGGCATCTATTGATGCTGTGCAAGCAGGCTAGGAGAGCATTTCATTGGAGGGAACCAGCAAGGGTGTGGAGATGGGGTGGGTGGTGCTAGTGCAAAGTGTAGGAGGTGAGGTCTTGAGGGCTAGGAGCAGACTGAGTCCGTCCTGCGGTGTGGGCTGGCTCTGTGATCCTGGGTCCTCTTCCCTCCCTGACCCTCAGTTTCCTACCTGAGAAATAGTGCCATGGAGCATATCCTCAGAGCAGACATGGGCCCTGGCCTTGCGGAGGGACCCCAGGCTTCTAATGTTGACCTGTGGCCTCTCATCAGGATATAGGGTCTTGGGAGGGTAAGTCTGGGTCAGTCCAGGGTCAGACTTTTGGGGGAGGAGTGGGAGGTGCAGGGCTGTTGCATTTCCTGGAAACCAGGCTCATACTGTCTGGGTGTGTGGATGGCTTCCCAGAAACACCCCCAGCTCTCTGCCCTGACCTGGCCGACCCCTACCTTCAGCCCTCGGTTACCAGTCCAGGAGAGCTATAGAAGAAGAGAATGGAGAGACCTGGGAAGGTGCTGGGTTTCTGTGGATGTTAGAGGAGGTAGCTTTTGCAACAAGCCTGTTGGTTGGGCAGGCTCTGGACATGTGGTAATGAGGCCTCTGGGACAAAGGTGACCTGAAGATGGCCTTGGCAGTGGCTAGGAAAGAGACAGAAGTGCTGGCTTTGGAGAAGTAGCGAGGAGGTCACAGGGGGCGTCCTGCTCATCAGAACCGCCCAAGGCTGTGCTCAGAGCTGCTGGGAGTGGGATGGAGGGAGGGTGAGGTGGACCCCACAGAGGGAGAATGAGGAAGGAGGAAGTAGTTGACCTTGCCTGGGGTAGGGCATTCCCAGGATAGGTAGCTAAGCTGGTTCGGCAAAGGTCCAGGTGGGCTTCCAGCATGTGGATCTTCTGAATCTTTGTTTCCTGTGAATTGGGCAATATTTCTGTGCCAGATTCATCTTAAGTGTCCTTAAGTCAGCATCATCTTAAGGCTTTGAAGAGCTGGGGCATGACCTGGAGGACTGGCCAGGGCAGGGTTGAGGCAGGGAGGACAGGGGAGAGGATGCTACACCATTGGCACTTGAGGTCAGCCTTGTTCTCCATGCCCCTAGTACCTGGCTCCTGGCTGGGACACGCTGGGCAGAGAGAACTTGAGGATGCAGGAACCCTGCCAGGGATGTTATGGAGGACATGGCTAGAGTGCAGAGTGACCAAGGTTCAAGCAGTGTTGGTGGCGGCTGGGGCAGAAAGTGTACAAAGATTGGAAAGGTGGAGCTGGGGAGACACAAGGGGGCTTGGTTGGTGGCCAAACAAGAGTGAGCTGGAAGCTTCTGAATTTCTGGATCTCCCCCCGCCCCTTGTCCCCACAGCATCTTCAAAGACAAGAGGGAGATAAAGGATATACTGAAAGACAAGACTTTTTTTAGCAGGAGTCTCACCCTCTTGCCCAGGTTGGAGTGCACGGCATACTCATGGCCACTGCAGCCTCCACCTGCTGGGCTCAGGCGATCCTTCCACCTCAGCCTTCCAAGTAGCATGAACCACAGGCATGTGACACCACACCTGGATAGTTTTTTGATTTATTGTAGAGGTAAGGTCTCACCAAGGTCAGGCTGGTCTTGCCCAGGCTAGTCTCAAATCCCTACACTCAGGCAATCCGCCCAACCCCACCTCCCAAAGTGCTGGTATTACAGGCACAAGCCATTGTGCCTGGCTGAGGACTAATGTGCTATTAAATGGTTTTATCAGAGTCTGACACATTTAATCTACACTATAATCTTGTATATTTGTTGATGGTGCACATTGCATTTTCCAGATGACGAGACAGCTCATTAAATAAAATGTGTAAACTCATGATAAAACTGTTAACTGGTAAAAATGAAATTCTGGAAAGAGAATTAAGATAATTCCTGCCTCTTATTCTACCTACTAGGAAGGCTGAGGCAGAAGGATCACCTGAACCCAACAGGTCAAGGCTACGGTGGCCGTGAGCATGCCACTGCACTCCAGCCTGGGCGACAGAGTGAGACTCTGACTCAGAAAAAAGATAGAAAGCCAGGCCTGACTCCTGACCCCTGCAGAGGTGCTCCTGGGGTTTCTGCTCTGAGACAGACAGCCTGGGGTGGGCAGCGTTTGTCTAAGGAGGGCGATCAGGTGAAGGCACTTGCAGAACTGAGTGGGCAAAGGAGGGGCAGTGACAGGTCTTTACATCTGTCCATCTGCCTGACTGCTATGGTGTTACCTGGCCCAGTCCTTGGGATGATGAAAGAGAAGCTTCCTAAAGCTCCTGAGATCTCATTTGACAGCAGTGAAAACTGATCTATGTCATATGAGGCTGTCAGTTCTGCTGCCTTGGTATCTGTCCTAGCCAACCAGGGATATAGGGGGACATATTCAGAAACTTCCCTGCCTCCAGCCTCAGCAATTGGATGCCTACTGACTCGGTGGCACATAGATGGTGGTGGGTGGGCTATTAGAGGGTTGTCCTTGTGGGCTTCTGTCTGGGTCTCTCGTTTTGGCCTCTTGTTGTTCTTACTGACAGTCTTCTAGGTGCCTCCCTCCCTTTTCCTCCCATAATTCCTGAGTACCAACTCTGTTCCAGGTCCCTGAATGTCTCAGACACTGCAGGACTGCGTCTGCTCCAAGTGATTGACCTGTAGAGAAGAGACTCTTGAGTGAGGTGACCAGGACTGAGGCTGAGGGTGTGCCAGGAAGGCATGGAGATGTCTTGGAGAAAGGCCTCATCCAGAAAGTGGCTTTTGAGTTGTGCTTTGCATGATGGAAAGAAGCTCACCACAGAGAGGGCATGCCCTGGGGTTGAGTGGTTATTGGAGTGGGAGAGATGTGAGAAGGTTAGCTATGGATTCCTGGACCACAGAGCCAGGGTGTTGGATACTTCCCTGGGTTTGGCTTTATCCTTCATGCAGTGGGTAACTCCCTAGCAGTGTGGCCAGTTGAGTTTTATATCTGGTGGTGCAAATCAGAATGAGAAGAGCTGGCATGATCCCACTGCTTCTGCCAGAGCTCAGAAGGGTCTGGGGAGGGGGGACATGGCAATGGTGACTTGAGACCAGGGTCTGGGAGTGCTTGGGGAGCTGTCTGATGCTAAGAGTCCAGGAAGGTACATCTAGTGCCAGTCCTGTGCCCTGAGGCTGAGAGACCATGGGCAGAGGGCAGATGGGCCAGGAGGGGTCCTGGCCCTTGTCTGACACTGTGTGCTGCTTCCCTTTCAGTTTGCATGACCAACTGTCCCACGCTCATTATCATGGTGGGCCTGCTTGCCAGGGTCAAGACCTACATATCTAAGAAGCTGACTGGATACCTGAACTGGATTGGTGTGCCCACTCCGGGTGAGGCATGGCCCCAGGTGTCCAAAGGGGACATTGGGGCTTTGTGGGGAGAGAAAAAGGCTAGACTGTGGGCAGGGCCTGGAGGGGTCAAGTTCAGGAGTTGGTGGGGTTGGCTGAGCCTCTCCTTCCTCCTAGAATTCAACTTTGGCTAGTATCTCCGGGACATGGTCAAGACCTACAAAACTTTTGAGTTTTTCCTCCCAATGAAGAGGGCCTGAAAATCAGGAAGTAAGTATGTGTGTGGTGGAGAGGTATGGTAGGAGTTACTGTTGTGGAGAAAGTTAACAAGTTACTGCCCATTTACTGAGAAGTCCCTGGAGCCAAGTAGCTGGTAAACAACCAAGCTGCCCCTGAACCCTAGACCTACCCTGCCCCATGGCTATGTGACAGGGCCAGTTTCTTGACCTCTCAGGATGTGACAGAGTTGGAATATGATGGGTTTGGGGATGAAATGAGAGGGTTTGTAGCCCTCTGGAAGCTGGCTTCTCCCTTTTCTGGGAGGGAAGTGTAGAGCCCCAGGAAGTTTAGAGACTTAGCCTGGGCAGGTCAGAACTGTGGCACAGAGGTCCTACAGGCCCCCCATGAGGGTGGCAGCTGGTGGGAAGGGTAGTCCAAGTTGGTGCAGGGATCCAGGCCTCAGAGATGAAAGGGGCTTTCCTCTCTTGCCCCAAGATGAGCCCCTTCCTGTGTACTTGGGGCATGTTTGCCATGTGCTTGGATCTTGGTGCATGGGGAACATGCCTTGATTTGCTTTGAATCATCCTAGATGCTGCTGTGTGAGTAATTAGCACCCCTGCTGTTATTCATGACCTACAAATTTGCATATGCTAACTACCTCACCTTTCAGACTTGAGCTGAGTGCTTTCTCCAAGGAACCAGCACTCCTGAGCACCTGCTGCTGGTCTGAGCATCTATGCTGTGTTCTCTTGGCAGGTGTTAGCTGGGGAGCAAGAAGCCCCTAATCAGCCCAGGGTGGCAGAGACTTGCTTTTGGCCCAGTCATCAGGGTAGGACAGTGAGCAGAGGTTGACCCAACTCCAGTGACTTTCCCAAATCAAGCCTAGTTGAGGTTGCGTTGAGCTTCACTGTGCCACTGCATTCCAGCCTGGGCGACAGAGTGAGACTTCGACTCAAAAAGAAAAAAAAAAGACCAGAGTTTTTAAATGGAAAACCCAGGAACAGAAGTCTACATTTCCCAGAGGTCCAGTCACTTACATATTACTGATGTCCCTAAAGCCACACAGCGTTGAGGGCCATCTCTGACAATGGACACAGTGGAAGGTCTAGAAAATTGCATGCACTATCATGTGTCCACTTGCAAGAGCCTGTCTATACAAATGCCATCAGACACATTCACACTCCTTCACATAGCCCCATGCCACTCACAGGCACCCTAAACATATGTGGGCATATGCATGCATGTGTGTACCTCATAGCCACATATCTAGACACACACATTCACACAACACGTACACATGGCTGTATGCACACATTGCACACACAGTCACATTATACAAGACAGTATATGCACACATGCATGCATGTACACATTTAATACTTGGGCTCACTCATATGTGTGTATTATAGCCATACACCACACATGAAGGACACACACAGGCACATGTGTGCTCACCCTGTACATACACATACACAACTGAATACACTCATACATGATGTGTCAGGGGTCACCAAGGCTGCCCTCAGGTCAGTGATTTGCTAGGATGATGTCTCATAGGACTCGCAGATAGCCGGACTCATGGCTCAGACTTATTACAGTGAAACAACACAAAGCAAAATCAGCAAAGGGAAAGGGGCCTTGGGTGAAGTCCCGAGGACACCAGGAGAAAATATCCATGATTCTTCTCCCTGTGGTGGAATCACACAGGATGCACCGAATTCCTCTGGCACTGAACCATGACAACACATGTGAAGTGTTGTCTGCCAGGGAAGTTTACTGGAGACTCAATGACCAAGGTTTTACTGGGGACTGGTCATATAAGGGTCATATAAGCACCTGTGTCTAGCATGTACAATTCCAAACTCCCAACAGGAACACAGCTTAAAACGTGTTGTTAGCCGGGCTCGGTGGCTCAGCCTGTAATCCCGTGCCTTTGGGAGGCTGAGGTGAGCGGACTGCCCGAGCCCGTGGGTTCGACCCGCCTGGGCAGGGAGACCTCATCTGTACAATAAGTCAAAAAACTAGCCAGGCGTGGTAGCGCGCACCTGTAGTTCCAGCTACGTGGAAGGCTGAGGCGGAAGGACCGCCGGAGTCCAGCAGTTCGAGGCTGCGGTGGCCGGGAGCGGCCACTGCACTCCACTCTGGGTGACAGTGAGACTCCAACTCAAAACAAACAAACAAACAAAAAAAGAACGTGTTGTTTATTCAGCTTAAACCATTTTGTTTGTATATTAGTCTATACACAGTGAGCTACTCTTATTATTTAGGGAAAGTTTTATGTGAGTATAGTGAACTGTTCACCATTCAAGTTCTCAGACCCTTGCCAAGGACTAATCTTGCAAGCAGACCTTTTGGAGGATAGCGTTCTCAGGCCTGTTGTGTTAACTATTCCACACACATGCAGCCACCCACCACACATAAAGGGAGGTGTGTACACTCATGTATACCTCATGTAGACACATACACACTGTGTTCACCCTATATGCACGTGAGTCTGTATACACACATTCATATATGTGCTCACACTGTCACATACACAGTAAGGCATGTATACACACCCACGTATATGCAGATGGACGCCAACAAATGGCATATTCTATTTTCATGTTCTTGGACACACAAACACTTCTACTCATGCACATGAGTGCATGCACAAACATCTCAAGTGCACACATGAGCACATTCATTCTGACCTGTGCCCAGTTAGTCACATATCACACACAAGGGGTTGGGCATACTCATGGTGCATACACATGTATACTCACACATAGATAGGCCCAGAGAATGGTCATACATGCACACTCACAGGCTTACATATATACACATGGGCACAACACACATATACCCACCCATACATGCAGATGCATGCATGTCTGTACCCATTCAATCCATTTATACACATGCAAACACACACAGGCTCCCAAGTTATTGTCTCAGTATCCCCATTGGGGCCCTGAGATCTCTTTCATGTGGTGAAGTCATGGCTAGAACGGCCTACAAAAGAGATCTTAGCCCAGAATATGGGTCTTTAAATGCAAGTGATAAAAAAATGGGCCGAGTAATACCAGTTACCTAGACTCTCCGAATTCAGATTTTTTTTTGGCAGAAAAAGAAAGCACTTTGAGGCTTTCACCGGAAGATCCACTTGAGCACAAAAAAGTCACAGGAGACATAGAAACAGAGCTCCTTCTAATGAATGGGCTCAGCTCTACCACCAATTTTTCTGTGGCCCCAGCAGGCTGCACCCTGCTCTGATAAACTTCTGCCCCCATATTTTGGCACACTGGCTCAGTGAGAGTTCTGACAGTGTAGTCCTTTGACTTTGACAAATCCACAGATCAACAAAGTTAGGAGATCCAGCTTTGTTCTCACGTAGAAAAAGTGAAGGTAATACAAAAATTACGAAGTAAGAGTAACTTATCTATCTCCAGACCTTATAGAAGAAATGGATAAAAGGAGAAAGAACCTTATGTGTGCCAGTCCATTTTGCAGCAGCCAACAGAAAGGCTGAGATGTTCTGAAGACAGTGGTTGGTCACAGGTGAGGGTTTCACAATCTGGAGGGTATGTGGACACAATAGAGGCAGAGGCACAGCACCCTCCTTCAGAAGGGGTGTTGAGGGGAGTACTCTCTCCCAGGACAGAAAATTGAACATTAAGCCTAACACTGTCTTGGAGGCCAGCGATAGTGATACCAATTTTCCAGAGCAGCCTGGGCTTCGAGAGTGTCAGCTCAATGGTTTGGCCAGCCGAGCCTCAGAAAGAGTCGGCTCAAGGGGTTGGTAAGCCTGGCCCCAGAAGTGTCAGTTCTAATGGGCAGGCAAGCCTAGCCCTCAGATGTTGGCTCTAGTGGGCTGGTAAGCCAAACCCTGAGAGTGTTACGGCCCCCATAATTATCTCAGTCTCAGAGTCTCACCTTCTTCCAGCAGCTCTCCCAGTTCAGCTGGCTCTGTCAGCTGGCAAGCCAGCCAGCAGGGTGCACAGTTCTTCAGCTCTGACCATCTTCTGCAGCTTTTCAGGTCAGGCTTCTTGTCTGGTGCCCAGGAAAAATTAGGGACATGGACAGCCAGAAGGTGAGAAAGCAGGATTTATTAAGATTACAGAAAAGCTCCCACAGTGGAGGGGACCCAAAGGAGTTGCTGATTTGTAGCTGAAACCTGGTGCTTATATAGCCCTAATTGGCTAGCACTAGCTATGAGTTGATTGGTTGTTTTTCTATCCCAGCAGTGAGTACTTAAGCTCTAGCTTGAGAGTCTCCCAGGGAGTTTGTTTACCAATACCAGTGTTTCAGCCTGAGAGGCCTGTGGAAAGTTTGCTACATTGTTGCCAGAGGACCCACCCTATCTGTCTGCCTAGCCTCTCTTTAGCTATCTCCTATCTCATTCCACCTCTTTGGAATAGTAACTCTACCTGTGTTAGGGAGTAAGGACGATGACCCATCTGGCTACTTCCTGCTGACCATGGGTGTCATATGGGGACAACTAGGGTTCCTCCAGAGGGCATTCTAAAGGTCCTCGGTAGAACATGGTTCCATCTGCATCACCAGTTGGAGTTTGATGGCCTATAGGTGAGAAGAAACACACTTTACCTGGAGGTTAACTATACTTGGACCAAACACAAGCAATACAACAAAAGGAGCTATAAGGGAAAAAGATCCATGTTCATATACTGGAAATCCCTAGAAAGGATAAAAAGGACTGTAACCACCCGGGATTGAACCTGCCTGTTCTCATAAAGAGTCAATGATTTTAATATTATTTTTTATAATCTGTAAGTTCTTTTCTACTTGGAAGTGTAAATCCAGAAACAACACTTTTCGCTCAATAATGCCTGTGTTCCTCCACATTTCACCATGAGCATATCCAATGCTCGACGGCTTCGTAAGACCACAGTAGCAGCGAGTTAATAGATGTTTGTTGTTTTTCAACAGCGGCCACCATGAACTTCCACCCTTGCTGTACCATGAGGGTGAGATTCAATATAGATTTTTCTAATAGGGGTATCCTGACAAACCAGAAGAAACCCCTGGCAACAGAATGACATAGTCCAGGTCTTTGTAGGATTGGGTGGTCCAGGATATATCCTCCTACATTAGGTATATGTATATTATAGCTGGGCGTGCCACTGCTGGATGGAGGCCCCAAATCTCCACGACATCGTCCCTATAGGAATTATTCCGGGGATGATCCCAAATCTAGAATATGTCCAGAAGAAACCATTTGAGTTTGGTTGAGGACCACCTCCTTAGGAACAATAGCCACTATTGTGAAAGCAACTTTTCATCTGAAAGGAAGAACAAAGTATAATCCCTGATCACATAAAAGGTAATACCCAGTTCCGATTAACGAAGATGTCCCGATGGTTCCAAATGGCAAGAATACCTTGGTGATCCTAGTTTCCCTTGGTTCATTAGGGTCATGGGAACAGTCACGAGGGAAATCCTCTTCAGATAGCCCTAGCTGTTCTTGTTTGGAGTTCTCCCAAGGTATCATTCCATTGTGTATATGGATTCCACAAGCATGTTGGTTAGGGTTATGGGAAAACATTGTGCTCTGGAAAAATTTAGAGAGGATATTTCCTGGACAGTGTCATAGTATGGAGACTTATATTTTGGGCTTAATGATTCCAGTGTGCTGACACATTAGAACAAGGTAGCCAAAGGGGCCGGTGATACAACAGGTATCATTGCAATTCACCAGATCCTGACAATTTGATGTATTCATGGTTGTATACTCTGACCAGTCTATCTGATGTTTCTATTATGGCTGTATGCCATCCATTTGTGTTAGAGTCCATGGTCCCCATACCCCAGGTGACGCCTTATTTTGATGTAACACAGTTATATTACAATACTCTGGGGAAAGCCATCCCACCCAGGATCATCCTAAGTGCGACTGGAAACAGACAGAAGCATTTCCCCACACCTCAGCCACTTCTCCAACCTTAATTGAGGATTTCTTACCTCGGGGAGCTTTCTGGTTAAGTTTCACTGCTTTTTGTAGGGCAGTGAATTCATACCAAGAACCACTGAGATTTCTTATCAGCTCAAGAGACAATGGCAGAGCTATTAGGGGGAGAGTTATAGAAGGTCCCTCCTATGGGCATATCCAACAGTTTGAATAATTACCCTGTTGAGCTGCATACATAATGGAGGGAGAAAGGGGATGCTTATAGAAAGCTAGGGCCAATGGTAACGAAAATAGGTAGCAAAATAGATTAGGCATTTTGCTTGTACCTGTGAGGGAAACTTCTAGGGAAGAAAACAATCCCATGGATGCTCAGGATCAAGGGATCCTTCACAGACACATCTAATGGTACAAATCAAGATAAAACATAGGCAGCAAGTAGAGGTAGAACTATCAGGAGGAAATCCATAGGCAGTGAGTAGTGGCACTTATCTTTTATGATCTATTCTGTATGCTCTTCCAGGTCAGCTGAGGAATCTTTTCCTGGATTCCACGCTTTCACTCTGGTGTGATGCATCCATGTGTCGATTCCAGTAACCTTTTTTGCTGAAAACAGTCTTCAGGATGGTTGGGAAGTTTTATCTCTTCCGAAGTGAAAGCTCTGATGGGAGTTTTTAAGAACCTTCCATTGGCAGCAGATGAGGCTTGCCATCCTCTGATTGAAGCCATCCTAAAGGCTAAAAAATGTGTCCCCGAGATGTAGTCCATTCTATCTCTGCAGGAGAATACTGGGCTTTTATATCTTTTGAGGGGCCCTCCCAAATCAGAGGGGCCTCAAATGGATCAGAAATCTGGGTTTTCCTTGCTGCTAACTTGGCTGTTCGATCTGCTAGTCTACTTCCTTCAGCTATTTCATCTGTTCCCTTTTGATTGTCTTTACAATGTATTACTGCCACTTCCTGAGGGAGGAAGGCTGAAGACAATAGTTTGTCAAACTCCCAATGGTATTGAACAAGGGATCCATTAGCTGTAAGAAAATGTCTTTCTTTACAAATGGCAGCATGGGCATGAAGGACTAAAAAGGCATACTTGGAGGCAGAATAGATGTTTACTGACTTTCCTTTATTTAATTTGAGGGCCCTTATAAGAGCAGTTGACTCGGCTGATTGCTTGTATTTGAGGAAAGAGGCGTACTTCCAACAATATCATTGACAGTGACTACCGCGTACCCTGCCTTATGAATCCCTTGCTCCACAAATGAACTTCCATCAGTAAAGAGAATCCAACCTGGGTTTTCTATAAGGGTTTCCTTGAAGTCCTCTCTGGCTGCATAGGATTATACTACCACTTGTTCACAATCATGTTCACATACAAACTATTGTAGGGAGGAAGGTGACTGGATTCTTCAAAGAAAGTGGTTTTAAGTGGATTGCGGCTCCTTCTAATAATAAGACCTGATATTTAAGAAGGCAGCAATCAGCCACAGGCTCCCTTTAGAGGATAGTAGTCCTGCTACATTATGTGGCGTATACACAGTTAGGTCTTTTCTCATTGTTTGCCTCATAGCTACTGCTGCCACTGCTCTCAGGCAAGCTGGCCATCCCTTAGCCACCAGGCTGCTTAGGTAGCCTACAGTTGTTGGGCTAGACCCTGGGTCTGGGTAAAATTTCCAGAGCCAGTCCTTTTCTTTCAGACACATAAGGGTTAAATGTATTTTTCCTATGGGAAGACTAAGAGCCAGTACTGCAATTAAGGCTTGTTTTAATTGGTCAAAGGTTTTCTCAGCCTTGGGAAAGGCTGATAGTGAATTCTAGCTGATTGAGTCTTCTTCACCAACTGGTATAAGGGGCATGCTATTTTACCATATCCAGGGATCCACAGCCTGCAAAAACCTATAATGTCCAAGAATCCCCTCAATTGCATCAGGGATTTTGGGAGGGGAAGGGAGGCAATACGTTTGATCTTTTCTTCGTTTAATGCCCTGGTCCCTTCTGTTAAGACTAGGCCCAGGTATTTCACAAAGACTTGACAGAGCTGAGCCTTGAATTTTGAGACTTTATATCCTCTGTCAGTCAGAAAATTGTGAAGAGCCGTACTCCCTTCCTGTGAAATACCCTCAGCTGGGGAACAGAGAAGGATGTCATCAACATATTGTAATACCTTTACCTGGGGAAATGAAAACTTGGAGAGGTCTCATGACAATGCTTGCCCAAACAGATTAATACTATCTCAGTATCCCTGGGGCAGTACTGTCCAGGTTAATTGGCTGGAGTGCTTGGAGGGATCTTCAAAGACAAATATATATCAAGAATCAGGGTGTACTGGAATGCAAAAGAATGCATCCTTTAGGTTCAGGACCACAAACCATTTGTTTTCCTCAGGTATTTAGGTTAACAGAGTACAGGGATTGGGAGCCACTGGATGAATTGGAACCACAGCCTCATTAACAAGGTGGAGCTGCTAAACTAGTCTCCATTCTCCATTGGGTTTTTGTACTCTCAATATTGGGGTGTTACAAGGGCTGCTGGAGTGTTTAAGGAGGTCATGTTTTTTCAGATTATTGATAATAACTTCCAATCCTTTCTTAGCCTCGGATTTTAGGGGATGTTTGGATGGGGAAAAAAGTGGGGTTCTTAGGATGAATAGGAATGGATATGGCTGTTGTAGCCCACCCAACTTCTCTCTGGGTTGCCCACACTTCTAGATGGATATTGGTCTCTACCCGGAGAAGGCAGAGAAGTTGTCCAGGGGCTAGAAGAATAATGGCTCCCATACGAACCAAAATAGCTCTACCTAACAGAGGACTCGGACTGTCAGGTACTATTAGGAAGGCATGAGTAAGCAGAATGTCTCCCCAGCTACAACTAAGGGCTTGGGAAAAGTTTGGGTTAAAGGCTGTCCTAAGAGGCCCTTTATGGTAGTGCTAAGGGAGGAGAGAAGACCCGGATTAGAGAGGAGAACAGGCAGGGAAGTACCAGTGTCTAGGAGGAAGTTCACCTTTCTCCCTTCAACCACCACAATGACCCAGGGTTCCTGGATAGTAATAGCAGTCTGAGCCATCTGAGTCAGGGAGATGAGTCCCAGGACCCGTCAGTCCTGATGGACCATTTGTAAGGTCAGTTTTGGACCTGATGGCCTGCATCTCTGGGAACAATCCACCTTCCAGTGGTCTCCCCCACAGATTAGACAGGGCCTCAGTGACTGTGACTTTTTCCTGCCAGTAGGGCAGTCTCTCTTTTAGTGCCCCAGTCTGCCACATCTATAACAGGTCCTAGGTGCACCTCAGGGATCCTGGAGTGTATAGGTCTATAAGACAACTACTAGAGCTCTTTGTCTCGTGTCTCCTCTCTTTATCCTGGGCTTCCTCCTGATCCCTGTTATAAAAGACTGAGGTGGCCACTTTCAGGACATTAAGTAAGGTACTATCTGGTTCTATGCCCTGTTTCTACATCTTCCCCCTGATATCTGGAGCTGCCTGAGTAATAAACTTATCTTTTAATATTAGTTGCCCTTCGACTGATTCAGGGTCTAGGGATGTGTGTTTAATCAAAGCCTCTCTCAGCCTTTCCAGAAAAGCTGAGGGATTCTCATCGACCCCTTGGTCTATCATGGCTAACTTGGAATAATTAAGAGGTTTAGTTGTAGTTTTTCTCAAGTCATCCAATATGCAAACCAGGAAATGCTTCCTCCTCCATTCTCCCAATTCACTCTCAGGGTCCCATTTATGGTCTTCCAATGGTACTGGAGACAAACCTATTAAAGAGAACTCCTCAGTCGGGCTCAGTGGCTCAGCCTGTAATCCCGCACTTTGGGAGGCTGAGGTGAGTGG
>NW_007009541.1:0-44989 GCF_000164805.1 Carlito syrichta | reverse complement strand
CTGCACTCCAGCCTGGGTGACAGAGTGAGACTCCAACTCAAAAAAAAAAAAATAATAATAATAATAATAAATAGAGCTCCTCCCCTTCTCTGGCACTATATGAAATGCAAAGCTCACCTCCAAACTCCTCTGTCACTGGCAGAACTTCTTGTTTTTCAAGTGGTCACTAGGGTCTCACCTAAGAGCAAGATAACATCCTTCCAGGAGAGCTCTAATACTTGCGTTAAATTCTGGAAAGTATCTATATTTTTGTCAGGGTCATCTGAGAACCTTCCAAGATCTTCCTTGATTTGTTTCAAGTATCATAGGGAAAAGGGTTTCTGTACCCTTACTAGGGCCATATTTGCCCAACATCTCTTGTAAGGACATAAGTAATGCTGGAGTTCTAGAATGAGGGGTTTTAGAGTGGGAATGGTTTGAAGTACAAGGAGGACCTGAATAAGGAAGGCAAGATGGACCAGGTGGTGTGGCCTCATGAGATAATGCCTTCCCCAGTGAGTCCTTGCGGCTGGCATCCCCGGTCCATTCGGACCATCCCTTAAGATAACCACTAGGAGGGCTGAACCAATTCTACGGCATTGACAAAGGGCCAGATTTTCTCAATGTGAAGAAAACCTGTATACATGGCACCTTGGACCATTTGCCCTGGCATCTACAGAAATTGGCTAGCTGCATGATTGTATTATAATTGATACTTCCCTCTGGAGGCTAGGTTTCTCTGTCCTGCAACTTAGAATTCAGCAACACTGGGATGCAAAAGAATTTAAGATGCTGTTTAAAGTCTGAGGACCAAAGGAGTCCTATGTCCCAGGATGCACTCTTGAGGAGTGCACACTGCAGATAGCCAGATGGCCCATTACCCATCTGGAGAGGGAGAGAGGCAAAAGAAAGGCAAGCCAGAGCTTTCCCTTCTCCAACCAACGTGCATGAATAAGGATCAAAGAAATGAGCGTCCCCTCACTTTCCTATCCTTCACTGCTCATGGTGTCCTCTTGGATGCAAGTATGACCTCCACCCAAGTATAGTGGTAGGGACACAATCGGTAGGAATAGTCATGCTTACCTAACACATATCCTATGCGCAGTTGACTGTGCCCCCTTATCAGACCTAGTCTTCAAAAAGGCCTTGGAACAATTAGGTTTAGGAGTAGGATTCTGATGGGGGGGGTTACCTGGGACTTTCCATGAGCCCCTGACCAGGAGGCCCATAGTTTGAACCAGGTTAAAACTTTCAGATTACTTTCCTAACAAAGTCCACAAATATGGAGACATAAAAGTGCTGATACAGGATTTTTGAGACAGTCCCTGACATTTTCCGAAAAGCCTAAACCCACAGTCAGCCAGGCATTTCAACATAAAGTCTGCATAATCAGAATGAGAAGAGCTGACACAGTGTCCTCAGAGGGGAGAGTCCACATTCATTCAACAATTGTCTACCCATAGAGTCCCCAAATGTAGGGACCTAACTTAACAAGACTTAAATTTCTCATATAAGGCAGTTTCTCATTCTTGCCAGTTACAGTATTTCCCAACGTGATGAAAAAATGAAACCAAATCTCCTTACCCTTTGCCTTGTTGACTAATCAAGCCAGCTGCCAACAATGTCTAGTATCACAAGCTACCTAAACTATAAAAACACCTCCGTTACCGAGTACCAAGTGGGGACAGTACCCATGGCAATCCTGAAGAGAAGAAAATGTGATAGGAAAGGCTGAAAAGTGTGATAGGAAAGACTGGAAGCCTTCTGCCAACACCCTGTTGGGCTGTCAGGAATTGGGGTCTGTCTGGGAGCCTTCAGGTAACACCAAAGTGTAGCCTGGGCCAGATGCACCCAATTACTCCCAAACTTCTTCCAATTCCACGTGATGGCTAGACCTCCATGAAAAGAAACTGGATTGGAAACAGGTCAACATTCCCAACACCTGAGGGTAATGGGGGATTAACCAAGTCCTCTCCAGCAAGCTTGACCTCTGTGAACTGTACCAGCAGCTGTGCTATTTGCTTTTAACTGGCTGACAAGTCCCATAATTTATTCTTTAGAGAGAGTAAAAACTTGAGGACGAGGATCCTTGGAAATGAAAGTAAAGAGATAGGGCTGCTTTAACTTACCCTTCTACGAAGTCCCATGTTGAGTGCTAAATCTGATACAGATCTCAGGTCATCCTGGGCTTTGAGAGTATCAGCTCAATGGGACGGCCAGATGAGCCCCAGAGAGGGTGGGCTCAAGGTTCTGGTAAGCCCGGCCCCAGAGGCATCAGCTCTAATGGGCTGGCAAGCCAAACCCTGAGAATTTTGCCAATTTGGTGGGCTGGCATGCCTACCCCCTAGAGTGTTGGCTCTAGTGGGCTGGCAGGCCAAGCCCTGGGAGTGTTATGACCCTCAGAGATGTCTGAGTCTCAGAGTCTTGCCTTCTTCCAGCAGCTCTCCCAGTTCAGCCAGCTCCGTCAACTGGCAAGTCAGCTGCTGGGGTGCACAGCTCTTCAGCTCTGATGATCTTCCGCAGTTCTTCAGGTCAAGGCTCTTATCTTGTGCCCAGGAAGAATGAGAGATAGACAGCTGGACAGCTGGAAAGTAAGAAAGCAGGAATTACTAAGAGGACAGAAAAGCTCCCACAGTGGGAGGAGACCTGAAGGGGTTGCTGATTTGGAGCCGAAACGGGGTACTTATATAGTCCTAAGACTGAGCCGTTGGCTGGCACTAGCTGTGAGCTGATTGATTGGTACTTTGCAGCCAGCAGATTGGTTGTAGAGGCTGGGAGCTTGTTTACCAAGACTAGTATATCAGCCTAAGAGGACTGCTGGAAGTTTGTTACATTGTTAATGGAGGACCTGCTTAGTCTGTCTGCCTAGTCCTGCTCTAGCTATCTCCTGTCTAAATAGAGTCTCTCATCTACCCACCACCAGCCCCTGACACTCATGTACAGAAGGAAGTGTCTGGTTTGAAAGAGTTTATGATGACAATCAGGGAAAATATATAATAGTTAGAAATCATGAACCAGGTGCGGTGGCATGTGCCTGTAGTTCCAGCTACTGAGGAGGCTGAGGAGGGAGGATCACTTGAGTCCACTGCAGAGTTCCAGGCTGCAGTGAGCTGTGATCATGTCACTGCACCTCAGCCTGGGTAACAGAACGAGATCTTATCTCTTTAAAAAAACCAACCAAAAAAACACCCTGGTTGGATGCAGTGGCTCACGGCTATAATCCCAGCAGTTTGGGAGGCCAAGGTGAGAGGATTGCCTGAGCCCAGGAGTTCGAGACCAGCCTGGGCAACTTGGCGAGAACTCATCTCTACAATAAATCAAAAAAATTAGCTGGGCATGGTGGCGCATGCCTGTAGTTCTAGCTACTTGGAAGGTTGAGGTGGAAAAATAGCCTGAGTCCAGCAGGTCGAGGCTGCGGTGACCAGGAGCATGCCACTGCCCTCCAGCCTGGGTGACAGAGTGAGACTCCAACTCAAAAAAAAAGACACCCCCACACCCTCTAAAAATATGGCAAAATGACAGTACAGATTTGTACACAATGTGATGATAAGGGAAAATACAGGAAAGTGGAACTTAAAAAAATTTTTAGTGGCAAGGAGCACATAGCCTTCACCTCTCAGGAGCAGAGCTAGTCAAATGCTAAAAATTATTCCAAGGAAAGATAAGAGAAACCTTGAAAAGTGAGAAGGGGATCTAGAAACTTCCTTTTCCTGTCTTGGGTAGGGTGTCCCTGACCTGTTTTACTCCTGCAGCCAGTGTCAGATGCTAGACTGACTCTGTGTTTTCTCTCCTGAAGGCAGTGTGTCCTGGCAGCACTTTGTGACGTTCGACGGTTCTCAAGTGAGGAGGAGGAATGTGGTGGTGAGTGTGACACCCTGGTGACATCTGGGAGTGACACTTGGAAGCCCCCTCACATCTATGCCTTTGCTTATCAGGCATTTGGAGGGGCAGACAGGGTGTGTGTGCCCCAGGTGCCCCAGAGGGCCGGCCCTAGGAGGAAGTCTGCAGCAGCTCTGTAGGAGGAAACCACAGGCTGGTTCTGGATCAGGACTTTCCCTCTTAGCATGTGGCAGCATTTGAAACTGCAGGACTTCCCTCTGAAGTTACCTAAGTATTTAGTAAATGTGATTTCTCCTGGTGTGGGGAGAGTCCTGCCCAACATTTACTGTCTGCTGTAGGAACCAGCTGGTTTCTGGTAAGGAAATTCCACCTGTGTGGGGCCCCTTTCATCAAGTGGAGGGGTGGGACAGGGCTGAGCTGGGGTATCTGTGGTGAAAGGCCCTACCCCAACTCGGTGGAGTCAAGCACAGGAGGTGCTCTTTGCCTTCCTTTCTCCTCTTGGAGTCATGCCTCCTGGAGCTCCTTTTTATAAATTTATTGTAGAGATGAGGTCTCACCAAGTTGCCCAGGTTAGTCTCGAATCTGTGGGCTCAGGCAATCCTCTCGCCTTGGCCTCCCAAAGTGCTGGGACTATAGGCGTGAGCCACCATGCCCTGCAGAAAAAATTTTTTTAATTCAACCAAATACTTGTAAGATAATATTGAGGAAGTTTCCTTCAAAACAAAAGACAAAGAGAAAAAATAAGCGGAAAAAAGATAAAGTTAGGGAGCAAGCCTAGCACGAACCACCAGGAGTTCTAGAAAAAGCAGCTCAGAAACTCAGACTACAAGGGAATGAGTTGCCAGAAAGTGGCCAAGGTGGTTAGTCAAATAAATAATACCTGAAGGACCAGAGTTTTCTGGCAGAAAACTCTCCCCCAGCATGCTAGAAGAAAAGACCCATCACAAGACACATCACTTTGAACCCTAAAGTCTTCCCAAGAGGAAGGGGCATGAGAAGCCCCTGGCTCCCTCTAAGAGATGAAACTTTAGGAAGATCACCAAGTCAGAATGACATCTGACTTCTCCACAACCGTGCCAGAAGCTATAAGCAACAGAGTGATGTCTCATGGAGGTGGAAGTTCTAAGGGAAAAGTACTTACTGCTGGGCGTGGTGGCTCACTTCAGGGGGCCAGCCCCCGAAGAGAGATTTAGGAGGTCCCTTGGAAGGTGTGATGGCGTCGGCAATTCATAGGGATAAATATTAAAAGAAAGAAAGAGACTGGGGGAGAAAGAAAGAAGCTGGACTCTGTCTAGTGCAGAAGCCGATTCTGTAGGAGGGATAGATACTAAAAGAAAGAAAGATGGAGGGATAGATATAAAGAGAAAGAAAGAAAGTAGACATCTCTTCAATGGATTGAGCAGAAGCCCTTTATTGAAACTTACAGTGGGTATTTATCCCCAGATTTTACACAGGCAGTCTTGTAAGTCTTTCATGTGAACACAAAGCCAGGTACAGGTGGGGCACCTCCCCCACCAGATATTTCCTCAGGCATGAGGAAGAATAATCCCAATTAAATCACAAAACTTTTACATGAGCACAAAACCAGGTGAATGAGGGGGCATCCCTCACCCACCAGGTGTTTCCTGGAGTAAGAGGAAGGGCAATCCCAATTAAATCACAAGACATTTACATGAACATAGAGCCAGGTGGATGAGGGGGCGTCCCCCATCCACCAGGTGTTTCCCCAAGCATGAGGAATGAGGATCCCAAAACTATCTCACTGTTCCTCATACTTGGTTAATATTTCTCAAAAGCAATACAACAATTCTAATATCATAATATTCTAATAATCAATAACTTTTAAAACCTATGCATACACAACACCTAATAACCAGCCTAAATCCCAATTCCTCTCTATTTTATGCTAATTCTACCTACACTATAGAAACTCTTAATTATAGCCCAAACCAATTCCTAAGGAATGTGGCCCAGTCAAAAGATCATGCTGGGCCGTTTCTGGGAACAATTGATTACAATCTCTTAACAAAATGGCTGTTCTGAAATCCTATAAATCTATTTTAACTTTTTATAAAAGTTTCTAATTCCTAATCCTGATCATCAGCAATAAAGCTTCTAAAAATTAAAACCCAAGTATAAACTGTAAATTGTATTAAAGCCAAAACCACAAATGTAGAAGATGGAAACAATGTAATTTCTAAAGTTAGCTGTATTCTTATTAAACCTCAAAATATCATGTTTGATCATGCTTGAACTGACATAATTCACTGACGTAGCATAACCTATTCTACAATATTTTCTATGAACAAAATAAATTCAATTTCTAATAAGTAGAAAAAACCCTATACTAACTGTAGCTAAAAACCGGTTTAAAAGAAAGCAGCCTAGTCCAAAGTACGTGCTGGGCCCTTAGGAATGTGGCCCAGCCCAAAGTTTGTGCTGGGCCTTTAGGAATGTGACCCAGCCCAAAGTTTGTGCTGGTCCATTTCTAGTAGCTCTAGATATTTATCTGTATTATTAAGGTTGAAACAGCACTTCTTAAAAGAAGCTTGTACCGTATTAACGGCTCCCAAAGGTGACCTGAGTTTGAATTATGTTAAGTTTAAAACCGAAACCGCAGTCTGTGAGAAACGGGAACAATGGACTCCTAAAGTAACCCATGCCTGTTGTATTCTCAGAACTTCATGCTTAGATCATCAAAGTCCCTGCTAGTGGATCATGCCAAACAGAAAAGAAGGGAAGAGGGAATGGGCCTTCAGCTCCTGAACTCAACCTAGTGATCTTAGGGTCCACAGCTTGCCTGGATCCCTAACGCTCAGGCGGGCCTCCACGGCTGGCTCCCAACAGCTCACACCTATAATGCCAGCACTTTGGGAAGCAGAGGTGAGAGGATTACCTGAGCCCAGGGATTCATGACCAGACTGGGCAACATGGCAAAGCCTTGTCCCCACAATAAATAAAAAAATTAGCCGGGCATGGTGGTACAGAACTGTGATCACAGCTACTTGGAAGGCTGAGGTGGAAGAATCACCTGAGCCCAGCACGTCGAAGCTGTGGTAGCCATGAGTATGCCACTGCACTCCAGCTTGGGCGACAGAGTGAGACTCTGACTCAAAGAAAAAAAAATGTCTATGACCATATTTTAATGCCTTGTTCTTTGAGTATCCTAATTTTTTAGAACTCTGTTCTTATTTCATAGTTAATATATCCGTTTATATCTCCATTTAGATAATAAGTGTATGTTTTTTGGACATTCTTCTGTCCCATGCCCTGTCTTCATTTTCTCCGAGTTCCTTTTTTCTGTTTGATTTATTTAGTCTCTATTTTTGTCATTAGAGGTTTTTCTGGAGTGTCTGGTGAGCCCTGATTGAATGCCCTTTTTTATTTTTTTTATTTTGAGTAGGAGTCTCACTCTGTCACCCTGGCTGGAGTGCAGTGACACACTACTCATGGCCACCGCAACCTCGACCTACTGGGCTCAGGTGATCCTTCTGCCTCAGTCTTCCAAGTAGCTGGAAACACAGGCACGCGCTACCACACCTGGCTGTTTTTTTTATTCATTGTAGTGATGAGGTCTCACCAAATTGTCCAGGCTGGTCTCAAACCCCCGAGCTCAGGCAATCCTCTTGCCTCAACCTCCCAAAGTGGTGGGATTACAGGCTTTGCGACCACACCTGGTCGTGGATGTCCTTTTTAAAAAGTGATACTGGCGCCTTTGGGAGGCTGAGGTGAGTGGATTGCCTGAGCCCGCGGGTTCGAGACCCGCATGGGCAGCAAGACCTCATCTCTACAATAAATCAAAAAAATCAACCGGGCGTGGTAGTGCATACCTGTAATTCCGGCTATTTGGAAGGCTGAGGTGGAAGGATCGCCAGAGCCTAGCAGGTCAACGCTGCGGTGGCCGGGAGCGGCCACTGCACTCCAGTCTGGGCGACAGAGTGAGACTCCAACTCAAAAAAAAAAAAAAAAAAAGTGATGCCGGATTTCTAGACCAGCTTGGGCAACATATAGCAAGACTCTGTCTCTTTTAAAAAAAAAAAAAAAGAAATTAAAAGAAAATTAGCCAGACATGGTGGTGCATGCCTGTAGTCCTAGTTACTCATGAGGCTGTTGGGGGGTTGAGGATGGCTTGAGCCCAGGAGTTTGAGGTTGCAGTGAGCTATGATCATGCCACTTCACTCCAATCTAGGTGACAAGAATGAGACCCCAAATTAAAAAAAAAAAATAGGCCAGATGTGGTGGCTCATGCCTGTAATCCCAGCACTTTGGGAAGCCGAGGTGGAAGGATCCCTTGAGTCCAGGAGTTCAAGACCAGCCTACACAATATAGCAAGACCCCAATCCTAAAAAAATTGTAAAAAATTACTCGGATGTGGTAGCTTCTACCTGTAGTCCCAGTTACTTGGGATGCTGAGGTAGAAGGATCACCTGAGCCTCTCACCCTTGTTCCATTTTTTAGAGATGCTAGTCCTCTGTTCCTGAGTATCCTGGCCTCACACAGGTGGTATGTTCTGGTTTGGTTTTCTCTGTTTCTCTGATTCAGTCACCATGTATCTGTCTTCAAAATTTTGTTGACATCTCCATCTCTTACCTCTCTTTTTCTCTTTATCCTTCTATTTCCATTTTACTGGGGTTTCAGGATGGAGTGGAAATAAATGTAGGTTCAGTTTGCCAGATTTAAGTAGTGAATTACTGCTGGCCAAACACGAACTGAGGGCCTGCTGTGTGCAGAACAGTGCTGTGTGCATTCTTCTGTGTCAATGATCTACTGTCCTGCTGAGTGCACAGGAACCCACGCCTTTCGGCTTCCTTCTTCCTCAGGGAAGGGGAGGACAATCCCAGCCCTTGCAATTCTGGAGGATCCTGGCTAGGCAATATAGCAAAGAAGCTATAGCAAAGCAGCTGGTCCTGGCAAGAAATCCAGTCCCCAGAGATGCCTATGCCACAGTCCTTGGGTGACCTCCTACCTTCCCCAGTGCCAAAGGCTGAGTTAACTCCAGCCTAGTTTTGGTCCTAGTTTGGTCCTAGTTTTTTTGTTTGTTTGTTTGTTTTTTGAGTTGGAGTCTCACTCTGTCACCCAGACTGGAGTGCAGTGGCCGCTCCCAGCTGCCGCAGCCTCGACCTGCTAGGCTCCAGCGATCCTTCCGCCTCAGCCTTCCAAGTAGCTGGAACTACAGGTGCACACTACCGGTCCTAGTTTTTTGAGGCAACAAATACCACTGAGAACAGACAGCAACCATCTTTAACTTTGGGGAACAGAACAGCTACAAGGTGAGGCCTCCTTGGCTCCTTGCCTGGGTGGGCCTGTGACGCGTCCCAGGCCTCTGAGCCTCCTTTCACAGCCTCCTGATGCATGCAGGGTATTAGGCTTGCATGACTGCTGAGTATGATTTGGAATCAAAGGGGCTGCTCTTTTCTCTCCACCTGGGGTTTTCTTTCAGGGGGAGAAGGGGACCTGGTGGGAGAGTCCAGGATAGGGCAGTACCTGCTTCAGCTCTGTGCTCCTCAACCCTTCACCACCTCGCAGAAGAAGGACCTCAGGGCCTGACTTTGGTCAACATGCCCTTGTCAGGTCAGAGAGCTCCTGGAGCGAGGCCCAGAGCCCTCAATGTGTTTGTGGTTCCTTCCATCATGCTGCACTGGTGCTTCCGGTCCTTGCTGCAGACCTTTTTTGTTGAGTCCAACTGTGTGCATCCTGAGGTCTTAGCTGCCAACATCATGGTGAGTGGCACATCTGACCTTGTCTGGGGCAGTAATAAAAAAGTGACCTGTGACAGGGAGGTACCTTTCTATGTTTTGGCTGACCTTGATTTGATCTTGCACCTTGCAAGGGTAGGGAGGCAGTGTAAACTTGTTGCTAGATAAGGTCAGCCTCGATCACTAAAGACCACCGTGTGGAAGGCCATGTGGCTGGTGGGTGTTTGTTCTTACTCCTTCCCCTCTCTCCCTCCTTCTCCCAGCTCATGATTCCTGGACAGTGGGGGAGGAGTTGCAGCTGGGTGGGGGTGTTTGTATTTGAGAGAAGGGGATACTCTTCCTTCCCTCTCCCTCCTACAGTTTGCCTGAGGGATGACCATCTGGGTTTAGGGCAATAGCTCAGGGTGGGGAAGGGCTTCCAGGCCTCCTGTGTACCACAAAGATGAGGGACTCCCAACTCAGGGTGGATGCTCAGTGATAGTCTCTGGACACTGGTGAGGAAACTCAGACCAGGGAGGTGCTGAACTCTTCCTAGTGGGAGCAGCCCCCTAGGTCAGCTTCTAAGGTCCTCAGCCCTGGCCTGGCCTCCAACCCAATCTCCCCCAACCCCTGCCTAGCAGTCTCCTTGGTCTCTGACCCCACCTGGCTTTCAACCTTAATGTGTCCTTGCTCTGTGCCTGGCTTCAGCAACAAGTGAAACTGGGCAGTCCTATGTCAACTGCAACAGTGATGAGGCCACGGAGGAGTTCATGAGGAGCATTGAGTGCTATAAGGACTGGTACAAGTCACTGAGTGAGGACTTGGATAGGTGAGTGAGGAGAGCATCATGTCCTACAGCTGTGATGGGGAAGGGTCCTGCTTAACTGCCTTCTGGTGGCTCCCATGGCAGTGGTTGAGGGACCACATCAAGAGGCAGAGGTGGTCTGACCTTTTCTGTTTCTTTCCTGTGGTACAGAAACTTTTGGCCAGAGGAGACTTGCAGAACACCTGATATCTCATCTGGAACTCTGCAAGTCAGTTTTTCATACTATTCCATCATAAAATCAAGCCTAATTTCAGGAGTCTTCCCACAAGGTGTTTGCAAACATTATATGCTCTTCTTAAATGTGTACTCTGGTTTTTGGGAAGTGGTGAAGGGATGTCCAGATACTGCCCATGAGCATCTGGCAGAGGCAGTATTTGCTAGTATCACATGTCATCCTCTGGAATGGACAGTCGAGCAGGAGTATTGGACAGTGCAGAGTTTTTGCAGCCATAAGAGGCATTCAACTGAGGTCATATAGCAGGGATCAGCAGACTTTTTCTGTAAAGGATCAGATAGTAAATATTTTACTTAGGCTTTGGAGGGTATATAGTCCCTATTGTAGTTTCCCAGCTCTGCTTTTATAGTATAAATGAAACATAGATAATATACAAATAAATGGGTAAGATTGTGTTCTAATAAACTTAAAAGAACAGTCAGGTGTGGTGGCTCAAGTCTGTAATCTCAGCACTTTGGGAGGCAGAGGCAAGAGGATTGCCTGAGCCCAGGGGTTCAAGACCAACCTGGGCAACTTGGTGAGACCTCATCTCTATAGTAAATTTAAAAAAATTAACTCAGGTGCAGTGGCTCAGCCTGTAATTCCAGCACTTTGGGAGGCCGAGGTGAGAGGATTGCCTGAGCCCAGGGGTTCGAGACCAGCCTGGGTAACTTGGTTGAGACCTCGTCTCTATAATAGATCACACAAAAAACTAGTTGGACATGGTGGCATGCGTCTGTATTTCCAGTTGGTTGGAAGACTGAGGTGGAAGGATCACCCAAGCCCAGCAGGTCAAGGCTGCAGTGGTTATGAGCATGCCAGTGTACTCCAACCTGGGTGACAAGCGACTCCAACTCAAAAAAAAATTAACTGGGCATGGTGGCGCGCACCTGTGGTTCCACTATTTGGAAAACTGAGATGGATTGCCTGAGCCCAGAAGGTTGAGGCTGCAGTGGCCATGAGCATGACACTGCATTCAGCCTGAGTGACAGAGTGAAACTTCAACTCATATATATATATATATATATATTTATAATTTATGTATTTATAATTGCAACCTGTGAGCTGAATTTTACTTGCTGTCTTATTAGTATAAATGAGGCAATGGTTAAGTAAATAACAATGTAACCCAGTAAAATATGACACAGTCCTCAGAAATCATAGTTATGAAGATGCATGGAATGGTGTAAGCTGCAGGATGTCAAAGACTGGAAGACAAACTTGTGTTTGCTTATTAATACTTACATGGAAATATAAAGTACACATGAACCAAGCCACTGAAAGGTGGATGGTTTCGAAGGTGTTTATGGAGCACTCATCTTTGGGCTGGTCACGCTTCTCCTCAGCTGGGCCCTGCAGCCAGCCAGGCCAGGCTGGTGCTGAATGGTACCTGCTACCTGGCTTCTCTGTGGCTTGCACATCTCCCTTGGTCTCATAGTAAAGTATTTCTCATAGTTTTGTGATGTTGCCATTAGAGGGGGTTGTCTGGACCAATGGGATTTGCCCTTGTTTCTGCTTTATTTTGTGTGTGTGTGTTGGAGTCTCATTTCGTCGCCCAGTCTGGAGTGCCGGAGAGGTCCTGAAAGCCCCATGCTTGTGCGGTAGATGCTGCCTCATGGATCACAGAGCATGTGTGTGACCTGCAGCTAACGCTTCCCTGTGTGGTGGCCCATGAGGTGACAGACCTGTAAACCTTAGAGGGACTGGTCTCAGGCAACCTTTGGCTCCTGTGTTGAGACTCCTGAAAGTAATATGATGGTGACTCCATGTGACAGTGTCAGATGCTCTGTGATTTTGGGGCACCCAGATACAGCAAGACACCACATGGTAGTGACCTTACATGGTTAGCATCCAAGCTGTCCAGACATTTTATAAGTCTGTGAAGCACACAGACATGGGAAGAGTCCATGTGTAGTGACCTGGCACAGCAATGTCCAGGCTGTCCAGATATGCTGTGACTCTGTGGGTCACTCAGATATGATATGACACCACACAGCAGTGGCTCCATATGACTTTGTCCAGATGAGCTATGCCCAGATGTAGTGCCATCCTTCTCTGCAGCTTCTCCCCAGGTTTTCTCATTCAGGGTGGCCCCATTGCTGTGACCCCTTCCTTCAGGCTCGGCAGCAGCCAGCATGGACCAGGATGCAGGCCTTGGCGGCAGCCAGCTCCCTGACAACTCTAGATGGGCTTGCTCCAGTAAGACCTCCAGGAGGCCGATGGGGACATCCAGCAATAGAGTGATGTGTGAGCCAGGGCAGAGGCCAGGGCTGGGGTGGCCCCCGACAGCAGGGGGTCTTGTGGTGGTAGCTGAGGGGCTCTCTGAGGCCACAGGGCAGGAAGTGGTCTGGGGTCATACTGAGGGATGCTCTGCGAGGCTGGGATAGGCGTCGCTGGGACAACCAGGACTCTGCTCTGTATCAGGACCATCATCAACAGCAGAGCTCGTTGGTCGTCGTATGGTCAAGCTGTGAGGAGAAAACAGGCTCAGGGCAAGGGCTCTGGTCAACTATGGTTCATGGACAGAGACAGATGGCAAGAGCCGAGAGACAGAGACAGACATGAGAGACTGAGAGGAAGAGTCTGAGAGAAAGATTAGAGAGACCGAGAGACAGATACAGATAAAGATGAAGACATGAGTTAGAGTGAGACAGAAAATCAGAGCCAAACAGAGAAGGGGACCAGTAATACAGGAAAAAGAAAAGGAGACAAGAAAGCCAGAGACAGAGGTAAATAGATGATAGATAGGTGATAGATTGATTGATGTATAGATACAAATAGACAGAAAAATAGATAGAGGTAGGGAGGGAGAGAGAGGGAGGTGGAGGCAGAACAAAATAGAGGGCGAGACAGATTGGAAGAAAAAGACAGAAAGAGACAGAAACCATCCCAGAGATAGAAAGCATGGTGGAAATTAAGATCAGAGACAGAGAGAAGCACAGAGGGTCAAAGGGGAGAGGGAGCCTCTGAGCAGGAGAGCCTGCAGCTTGTCCAGGAAAGAGAAGGGCAGGAATGGGGCCCCTGAGGCAGAGAAGTAGCCAGAGATCCCAGAGCCCTCCACTGCCCCAAACCCCAGGTCCACTCAACCCCCAAGGCCCTTCACATTTCCACCCAACCCAGTTCTACCGCTACCAGCTTCTGCGGAAGTAGGGCTGTGTGGCTGCCTGGGGCTAGGGCCAGGCAATGCTCTCTTGTGGTCTGACCCTCTGTCCCACTTAAGGGCCCAGTTATCTCCCTTAGCCCTCTGTGGAGGATGGAGGAATGTTTCCTGGCATGAGACATTTCCCCTCCTATGACTCATCCCCTCCTGGGGGGCAGTGAGGACACATCCTGAGTCCTCAATCTATCTACTTCTTTCTGGGGACAAGTTGGAGACTGAGGATCAAAAGATAGTGACCATGGCTGGACACAAGGAGTCTGTTCCCATGCCGGAGTGTACTTATCCCCCCAGGGAAAACCTGCCCCCTGCCCTAGACCCCCATCTCCTTAAACAGTCACAACAGGAACTTTTTAAAACAGCAGCTTTAGTGTCCCCCAGAATCAGGACCATGTCATCCGCGGCTTGGGACAAGGGGCCGGTCAGATACCAGTCACATCCACTCACTGCCCAGACACCCACCTGCCAGAGAGGGGGAGGCAGAAGGCACAGGTGGGGTTTGTCCTCGGGAGAAAAGTCTAGACCTACAGGACCAATTCACTGAAATAACGGACACACAAATGCATGTTCACGTGCACACAGGCCTCTAGCACCAAGGAGAGGGACAGCATTTCCTCCAGGGGATGCTGAACTTCAACTCATCATCCAGGCTTCAGTTCTGGGAAGCACCTGGATGGGACAGGTTGGAAACTGTTTCACCATCTGACTTCTTACTCAGCATGTAGGCCACAGAGAATCCCAGGCAAAGGGACCCAGGGTGGGGAAGCTGAGGCCACAGCAGGGAATGGAGACTCTGACTTCAGAGGGCATGTCCATGCCTAGGTCTTTAAAGAAGAGAACATGGAGGAGGCTACACTGGGGGCTCCACAGCTGAACTCCTTACTCAGTTCTTTGACCTGGGAGTCTGTCTCAGGTCCTCCAGTCAGAGGGAACTTCCACCAGGACCCTCACTTCTGACCCAAGGACTCCTCACCCAGGACCTGATCTGGGCAGGCTTGGTGCCCAGTCCCCCAATGGATGGAGGGTCAGCCCATATCTGTCCCCTAGCTCTAGGATACCCAGGGTGGGCAACAGAACACACAGACCTCCTCACGGGTCCTGACAGTTGGCATTCCTTCCACAGTCACCATAGACAAAGGGATGAAAGGACTCCATGCCTCAAGGGAACACCTGATGGTACCAGCACAGGGTGTAAGTAGTACAGGAGCCCTCATCCAACAGCAGGGGTCAGGGGTCTGGGACCAATGAGGGTCAGGTGAGAGGGATCAGCTCTGTCTAACCCCATCCAAATTCTTCTGGGATTTTCATTCTCACCATCACCATTCCAAGGAACCTCAGGATCCCTGTATTCCTCCACGAAATACTCAGAATCTTCAGAGAGCTCATTGTCCTCAGGGGGCACCTGGCCTACAGGAAGGGTGGGGTGTGCTGTGAGCAGTGGTTGCTGGCCCCAGGGTGGGGAGGACAGCACTGAGTTCCCATATGTGCACAAGAGTGCTCAGACATGTGTCCTGCATGTGGATCCTGTCTGCATGGCATATGCCCTGCATGCCTGAGGACCCATGTCCAGGCCTCACCCATACCTGCCTCATAGGTCCAGCTATCCTCACCTTCCTCCACTGTGTGAGACACCTGGAGCACAGGACAGGGTGGAGCTGAGAGACCGCGGTGTCTGCAGCATAACTAGGCAGTGGTCCTGGAGCCAAGAGCAGAGGGCACAGGGCCCTGAGATCACCATGGGCACCCACTCCAGCCAACCCTGCTGAGAGGACCATGTGATGGGCAGGGCCTAGGGTGAAGGAAGTTATAGAAGCAAAAATCTACTCACATGATCCGGATGAACTAAACTGGCACTGGCAGGCTGGAGGAGGCAGAGAGAGGCAGAGAGAGACATGATGGAGACAGAGATGCAAAGATGGAACTAGACAGACACTCACAGGGGTGAAAAATATACAGGGAGACAACAGGAGAGAGAGTGATAGAGACCGAAGGAGAGAGAGACAGACAGACAGACAAAAGATGAGAGAGAAGACAGGAACAGGCCAACAAAGGGCAAAAGACAGGGAGGGACAGTAATAGTCAGACATGGAGAGACCACAGAGGCAGGTGCAGACAGAGAGAAGAGGGAAGAGACAGAGTTTCACTCTCAGATGCCCCTCAGGGTTGTCACAGCTCCACCTGGGTCCATGCCAGGCCCTGTGAGAGCAGCTCTGTTTCCACCTCCATCCTTTTCACCATACAGCCATGCTGAGCGTTGGAAAACACAACATGAACATCCATAGCTGCCTGTATGTCTCCTTCCATTGGGGAAAGCTGGCTGTCAGCGTGTTGGTCCTGCAGAACATGTGTCCTGTGTATTACCCATCTCCACCAATCTCCTTGACCATTTGCCTCCTGTAAGTTCTGGGGACCTACTTGCCCCTGTCTAGGGATGTTGGGGTGGAAAGGGGGCATGACCCAGGAGACTCCCGGCTGGGTCCCACTCACCACAATGCTGACTATCTCCTGACACACAAAGCCCCGAATGTCATTCTCCTGGGAGCACAAGACCACAAGGATCATGAAGAACTCAGGGATCACAGGAAGGACATAGGGCACATAATGCAGGGATCACAGAGGGACTGCATGGAGCCAGGGACCCAGGGCCCAGGGGGTCAAGTTATTAGTTGTGGGAGGTAGGGCCCCAGCCCACCCCAGGCCCACACTCACTGTCAGTACAGCTTCTCCCTTCTCACCACAGGGGCCAGCAGGTCCTGGCCACCCCTATGAACAACATGATGGGACCACATTGTGACTTCTGATCTCAGAGACACCAGAGGTCACCCCAAACTCTGAATCTAAGTGCAGGGATCCCCACTCACCTGCTCCCCTCTCTCACCAGGGGCCCCAAGAGCCCCAGGGGCACCCACCACTCTCTCTCCAAGAGGACCTCGCTCACTCTGTCAGACACAAGGACCCAGAGAGCAGGGTCAGAGGCAGTGGGGAATCACAGCTTCAGAGGCTAGGACAGGGAGGCCAGAGGATGGTTATGAGATTGGAAGGGTGGGGTGGTTGGGTAGAGAGGTTCAGGGGTCATGAATCAGAGTTAGGGCCCTTACCTTCTGACTCTGGAGTGCTTCAGGGCCTTTGGGACCAATATTACTGGGGAGCCCTGGGGCCCACTAGAGCCATCATTGACCCAGGAGCCTGAAAACCCTCCAATTCCTGGGGGCCCCTGGGCAGAGATAGGACAAGGTCAGTGATCAGAATCCCCAAGGAAGGACTCCCCCCAAAATAGCACATTACCCTCAACTCACAATGACCATGGCCTCAGCTTAACCTCTCCCCTTTCTCGTCCTGGTCACCCTTGGGTTCTGGCTGCCCATCAAGCCTCGGCCATCCTGGGAACAGAAAAAGCATGAGACTCTCTGCCCTCACCTCTCTGACCTGAACCTCCCTGAACTCCCATGAGCCCTCTGGTCCAATGTCCACAACCTTCTACGACCCAAGCTCCTGTGACCCTACTAGCCATAATACCCACGACCTCAACTCCATCCTTGCCCTGATGCACACGAGATCTCCTGTTCTACCTCTCATCCTTTCATTCTAACTCTCTGCTGTGATCCCAACACACCTTGAAATCTCAAGACCAGCTCCATTCCTTCCCAATGACTCACTCCTCCACAACCTTCCTTGATTCTAAATCCCCATGACCCTGGAGGGACCTTCCCTGACCCCACATGTGTATCTTAGGACCGATCAGCCACTCCTTGCCAGGGGCCCCAGATTGGCCCAGCATGCTAGGCTCCCCCTGGAGAAAAGAAGACATGTGCTTGTCCCTGGCTCACCTGTTCCTTCCTCATTTTGGGTGTGCTAGACACTTGCCATCTCTCCTTTGTATCCTGCCAGTCCAGGGTGACATGGGAGGCCTTCCTGCTACTCCTAGCAGACCTCAGGTGGAGAGGTCAGCCTAAGTCCTCAGGCCCTGCAGCTCCTCCACCCCCTTGTCCCCTTTTCGACCTTGTCTCCCTTCTCTCCATCAAGGTCACAGGCTCCCTTCACCCCCGTTTACCCTGAGGGAAAAAAGCAAGGTACAAAAGTGACTTCCAGACGCCTCATCTCATGACCCCTTCGCCCTGAAGCCAACTCTCCAAACTGGTTTTGGACACTCTAATCTGTGGCCTGACAGCCTACATTCAACCTTGGATATCCCAACATTTGACCCCAGATACCTCATTCTCCAACATGAGACCTTTCTGACCATAAAAAAATCCATCTTCTTCCCAACTTCAGGTCCCGGCGACCCGTGAAGCCAATGTCTTCCTTGTTTCCTCTGTTACCAGGAACTTCATCCTTTCCTGGGGATCCCTAGGGGGAAAGGGTCAGTATGGGGAGGTCAGTGAGGAATCAAAGAGAATCACCTGGATAGTAAGCAGGGAACACCATGGGGTGGGAGTCATCTCTGGAGGCCAGAGCCACTGGGGTCACTGTGGGCAGGGGACACCATCATAGGAGGTGACAGTGGAGGCAGGGGTTCCCAGGCAACATGAAGACACCATAAGAGCACTGGATCAAAGGCTACCACAGGGACAAGGCTACCACCATGGCGATGGGGGTCCCTATGGGGACATGGGTCTGTGTGGAAGGAAGGGCACCTTACCGGGTCACCAGGGATTCCTGCTGCACCAGACTCACTCTGTGGGAAACATAGGTTGGGGGAGCCCTTTATTGTGACTGCCTCCATGCTGGCCTCTATGTTGCACCTGTAGCCCCTCGGTTGCTCTACAGAAAGTGCCCAGGCTGCACAAAGATTCTGTGTGATCAAATGTGGGGCTCACAGCGAGGAAGTCAGAAACCATCCAACACTCAGAGGACATGCAGGGACGGGTGTGCACCATACATGGTGCTGGGTCTGTGCCTGGGGCGGGACTTGCCTGTGGTCCCAAGAGTTCACGCAGTCCCAGCGATTGAGCCGAGCCTTTGCCACCAGGCTCTCCCTTCGCATCCTATGGGAGTGACCAGGAGGGGGACACAATCAAGACCAGGCCAGGCTGAAGGCTTAGACTATGACTGGAACCCATCCCTGGGTCAAGGCTTCTCACGCTGCTTCCACCAGCTACCTCCAGTGGCCTCTCACCTCCTGGCCATGCCATAGCAGGGTGGAGCTGGGGGCTGTGGTCCATGGAGTGGCCCATTTCTTACCCCAGGACCCCCAGACTTTTGCCCCTCTCTCTTACCATTAGATCCCTAATCTCACTTAGAACACCCTTAATACCCAAGAAGCCCCTTTCCTTTCCCTTTGGGGCCCTTCATAGAGCCACAGTCCACACAGCTCTCCTGACCTCACAAAAAGGCCCTTGAGCCCTCCCTAGAGTCTCCAACTCTCAGCCACCCATAGAGTCACTACAGCCTTCAGGACACCCTTCCCCTCTGGCCCCCAGAAAGTCCCCCTCCTGTCTTCCCTTTCTTCCCTCAAAGACCACCAAGGAGTACCCACAGCCCACAGGATCCCATATAGAGTAGTCCATCCTCTTCCTTTTACCTTGTCTCCGGGGTCCCCCTTTTCTCCCTAAGATCCTTTAACATCTATGCCCCAAGTCCCTCATTCACCCTAAGTTGGGTCAGAAGACAGGGTCAGGGACTGGAGGTCCCCCGCCCTCTAGGAGTGTGTGAGCTCTTTATTCCCTGGGCCAGCCCCCACGGGAGTGGCTCTTGCACCAGGGGAGATCTAGTCTGCACATGAACCAGGGCTACTCACTATGTTCCCCTTGGCACAACTTGGCCCTGGAGGTTCCACAGTCACAGCCAGTCACCCTGAAGGGGCAGGGAGGAAGCAGGAACAGGGTGACCCCTGCGCTGTCCTCCTCCATGCCCACACTCAGCTTGTCACCCTTCAGCCCTGTGGATCCAGTGTCACCCTATTGGGTAGAAGAGTGTGAGTTCCACCCAAACCAGGGAGTCTCCAGTCCGGAATTACATCCCCATCCCTACTCACACTAGGACCTTTCCCCCACATTCTTACCTTCTCCACATGCTCCCCGCAGCTGCCAGGGGACCCCTAGGTGAGAGAAGATGATTGTAACTTACGGAAATTGGGGGCAGTGGAGAACCAAGGGGGGCCACAGGATAAGAGAAACAGTGAGGACCAAAGGGGACAAGAGGATAGACAAGAAGGACCAGAGGGCTAGTGGGGACTGCAGAGAGTGTACCAGACACAGGAAGGTGAATGAGGTCAGACTGCTGGGACTTTTCCCTGTGGGACCCACTATGAGTCCTTGGGGTCCCTCCAGGCCAGGGCAGCCATCCTTACCCTAGATGGTGACATTAGGCTCATTGACTCAGAGGTTTGAAACCAGAGGTAAGAGCTGTGATGAAGGGACCCCCAACATGACTCCTTCCAGGGGACCCCGGCTGCGGGGCAGGACATACGTACCTGGACACCCAGCTCCCCACACTCGCCTCAGGGCCCAGGTAGCTCTGCTCCAGCGTCTCCCTGGAGAGCAACAGAACACCAGGGATGAGTGAGAGGAACCCGTGGGGGATGGAGGGCCACAGGAGGTTAGTGGAGGTTGTAGAGGGTGACAGGGTCAGCAGAGGTGGGAAGGGATGACAGGGGCACAGGAGAGAGACAGCAACATTTGTCCTATCTACCTTGTCTCCCTTGAGTCCAGAAGGCCCCAGGTGCTCCCTGTGGGTCAGAGTGAGGTGAGGCTCCTGTGGCCCTCAAAACCCACAGATACACACAGCCCACAGTGTGGCGTAGTCCCCATCATAAGTCCCTACATGGACAGACCTCAACACACAGGCAATCAAACACATGGGGCTTTGGGGTGCTTCTATTCACCACTGACTCTGGTGGTCCAGGTGGCCACAAGGGGCCTGGGGCTCCTTCTCTTCCTGGGGTACCTGCCAGACCCTATGAGAAAATGAAGCAGGAGAGTCAGAGTGACTTGAGGAGCCCCCTAGTCAGGGTCCACCCCCCCTTACCTGCCACTGGATTCATCAAGACCCCACATGCTGATCCCAGTCCCTCCCGCTCTCTACTAGGGTGTGGCAGACCATCTCTGCTCCGTGGCTGGTGAGACCAGGGAATCCAACAATACTAGAAACACTGGGGGGACCCGGGGGGCCAGGTGTCTCTAAAATAAGGCTAGCAAAGGGAGGCATGTCACTGCAGGATCCCTCCCAGTACTAGCTCCAGCATTCCTTCTTCCCTCCACCTCCAGCACCAGCCTGCCCACTGCCCCCACCACTGCTCATGGGGCATTGACTTACCTTCAAACCTGGAGGACCAGCTGTCCCTGGGGGACCCTGGACCCCAACTCCTGGGTCACCCTTTGAGGGAAAGAGGGGTCAAATCAGGCTCAGGGAGTCTCAGGACCATGATTCCAGCAGAGAGTCTCCCACATACAACTACCTTGTGACCTTTGAGTTCTGAGGCCCCTTTCTGACGCTAAGGAAACAACGTAAAAGCATTGGAGGAGGTAGAAACATGAGCACAGAGCTTAGACTCGGCCTAAAAAACTCCCAGGGGAGTTCAGATGTGATCATAAACACAAGGGAACTCAGACATGTGACTAAGAATTGGCCCACAGGAGCTCAGTCATGACTATGGACAGGCTTGTGAGGGCACAGACAGAGAGAAGCTCAGATGTGACTGACAACAGATAGATGAAGTTCAGGCATTACCACAGGCATCAGAAGCCCACACATGAGTGCAGACACTGGCATCTCAGACGTGAGCATGGAAATATGAGAACTCTGGGAGAAGGACTGCAACAGACCCACACCCACAGAGCTTACACGACCACAGACATGAACATTGATGGGTGGTGGGGAAGAAGGGAAGATTGTGAACACATGACCAAAGTGAGGCCCACAAGAAATCAGATGTGTCCTGAAACCTGGGCAATCAGACAGGAGCAAAGGCTTCCCAAAGAACTGGGATTACAGGTGTGAATGTTCAGACATGGTGAGGAACAAACCAGGGACAGGCACAGAGAAACTTCGAGCCCTCGAAGTGTGGAAGCTAAGAGTGTGTGATCCCATGTGCTCCAGGGAGCAGACTCCTGAATGCTGGCCCATGCAGTCAGACTCAGGGGTTCAGACATGTACACAAGCCCAAGAATTGTCCCTGTGTCCATTATCGCACTCCTCAAGCCAGGTTTGGACTTGTCCAGACCCCAAACTCACATCTTCCCCAGGATCCAGGGTCCCCTGCATGGTCGACTTCACCTTGCACAGAATGGGTGGTGAGGGACATCTGGCCATCCAGTCTTGCCTCTTTCCTCCCAATGTTCAGGCCCTGGGGCTAGCCCCACCTTACTTCGCCTCGTGGCCCTGGCAGTCCTCGGTCACCTTTGGCTCCGTGTGGATATAAAGGTCAAGAAGCAAGATAGACATCAATCACAGACAGGTGAGACTCAAGGAGGGACAGGAGACGGGGTCAAATGTGGGGCATAGCCGGGTTCAGTGGCTCAGCCTGTAATCCCGCACCTTTGGGAGGCTGAGGTGAGTGGATTGCCTGAGCCCGCGGGTTCGAGACCCACCTGGGCAGCGAGACCTCATCTCTACAATAAAAAATAAAATAAAATCAGCCAGGCATGGTAGCGCGCGCCTGTAATTCTGGCTACTAGGAAGGCTGAGGCAGAAGCATCGCCGGAGCCCAGCAGGCGAGGCTGCGGTGGCCGGGAGCGGCCACTGCACTCCAGTATGGGCGACAGAGTGAGACTCCAACTCAAAAAAAAAAAAAAAGTGGGGCATATTATGAAAGTTGAGGGTCAGGAGAGTAGGTAAACTATGGGTCAAAGGTCCCCTGTTGTCAGAAGTTCTACACTCACCAACTCAACCACCAGGTCTCCAAAAAAGCCTCCAGGGCCTCCATGATGAAGGGGAGGGGTCAGTGGGATTCCTTGGTCCCCACCATTTGGCCCCCTTCCCTGGCCTCCAACATACTCACCTAGTCTCCCTTTACTCCAGGCAGCCCAACCACAGCCTGTGGGGAATGCCTAGTGAGTTCCCTAGGCAGGGCACAGGATGTGGGCAGGAGAGGTGAGGGTTCTTGGGTACTCACTGCTGAGCCAGAGGCTCCCTTCAGACCCTGCATAGAGGACGCACTGATGAGCATCAATCTGGGCATCACTTGGATCTAATCCCATTTTCTGGGGGCTTTGACCTTGGGAGCCCACTTCGATGCCACACCCTTCCCAGGCACAGATCACACATACCATGGACTGCCCCTCATGGGGAGTACACATGAGCTTGCACACATGCACACATATATCCACACACACAGCCAGCCTCTCACAGACATCACAAACATGCACAAACCACACCTGGGCAGCAAGGCACAGACTGATCCCACAAGAAACACACACGTACGTATGCACAGCAGCCAGCACCTAGCAGATGTTCCCGACCCTGGGCGAGGCTACTCCGGCCACCACTCAACGACATCCTTTTGGATTCAGCCACACCACACTCTCCTGGTAGAACCCAAAGACAACAGGTTTAGACCACACTGACCTTGTCCCCCCAGACCCAGCTTCCCCTTGACCCACTATCTCCCTGGACAATCAGAGGCAGAACCCAGACAATCCCAGGCAACACAGGACAACACATGTAAGAGTCACATTCTTGAACATATGTAGCCTGAGGGAAAAGGACTCACCAGGCTGCCATCCTGTCCCCTCTGTGCTCTCCTCACTCTCCCTTGATGCCTGGCACATCTTGTAAGCAGAGTGTCACATCCTGAGCTCACAATTCCTGTCACATGCTCTTGTACACATGCACATCACCCCTGATATACCCCCATAAAGAGTGGAACATAGATCTGGCACATTGGTTCACACCTATAATCTTAGTACTTAGGGAGGCTGAGGTGAGAGGATTGCCTGAGCCCAAGTTCAAGACCAGCCTGAGAAACTTGGTAAGACCTCATCTCTGCAATAAATTTTTAAAAATTAGCTGGATGTGATGGCACACGCCTGTAGTTCCTGCTACTTGGAAGGCTGAGGTAGGAGGATCACCTGAGCCTAGCAGGTTGAGGCTGCCTTGACCGTGAGCACGCCACTGCACTCCAGCCTGGTTGACAGAGTGATACTCTGACATAAAAAAAAGATTGGGACATATATGGTAGGGTAGGAGGCCTCACCCTATCTCCTTTGGGACCTCTGTCGCCATCACTGCCTGGCTCACCATCACTGCCTGGCTCCTCCTGTGGAGATGAGATGTTCAGTCAGCCCTGGTGTCATGGCAAATGGTGGCCCCAAGTTGATCCCACACACTGACTTTAGCACCCTTGAGTCCAGGGGGTCCCTGTTCTCCAGAGAGTCCAGGTCCTGGTCCATCCACTGCCACCTGTAATCACAAGGTGACAGGGGATAGATGTGTCTGTCAGAGGCATGGGAAGGTCATCACAGATCACAGGATTGCAGCGGGTACAGAGTCAGAGACACCAAATGGAAGACTAAGGTAGCCTCCTGGTCAGCTATGGTAGGGCTGATGTGATCAACTTGGGACCAGGGTGTCCAGGGACTCCAGGGGGTCCAGGGAGGCCAGGAGGGCCACCTCTGCCCAGCAGAAAGTTAAGAAAATGGGGTGGCAGTCCCAGAAGAGCCCCCAGACAGCCCTGGCTCATGAAACCCTAACCTGGCTCACCTGTTCTCCACATTTTCCTTTCTCTCTCCATTCTCCCTGAAATGCAAATGGCAGGGGAAGGGCCATATCCATGGGTATCCAACCCCTCCTGACCCCACTTCTCTGGACCTCCTGGTCAGCCTATGGGCTTACCCACTCTCCTGACCATCCTGCCTTCCCCACACTCCCAGCCCAGCCTGGGAGTCCAGTAATACCAGGCTTTCCGGGTTCCCTGGCAAGGCTGAGAGGAAAGTGGGGGGGCCACTTTCCTACAGGGCCAGACCAGGCAGCCCCTGAGGGCCAGAGTCTCCACGATCTACCTTCAGGCCGCATTCTCCAGGAAAGCCAATGGGGCTCTGGGAGAGCAGAAGAGGGAATGCTGGTGGTTGTACAGCTAAACCCTTCATGAGGAACACCCTACTGAGCAGCTACGTTCACTTCCTTTCCTGGGACCCCATTCGCCCAAGTCTCCCTTGGGGCCATGCCACCATTCAGGCACAGGAAGGAAGCTCCCAGAGTTCTCATCCCAATTCTCCATGATCTCCCACAGGGCAGTAGCCTGAGCAATACCAAAGGGTCAGAGAAGCAGAGCCCATAGCTGCAGCCACCCATCCCCTGGGCCCCGTGGGCACCACTAGCCCCATGGGGCTCCCACTTGCCCCCTCCCTCAGTCTCTAAATGACCTAACTTGATGTCAGCAGTTTCCAGCAACTGTTCCACATTCTAGAGACACAGGCTGGGTGAGGGGTTGCCCGTGAAGGAGAAGGCACTGCCTTCTGCCCTACAGTGCCTCTGGAAAACACCTCCACACCTTCTTCCCGGGGCCTCTTACTCAGAGTACCCTTTAGCCCTGAGTCAAGGCCTGCCAAAGGCTACAGGGAGCTCCTTTCTGGCATGTCCCATTGCCCAGGTTCCCTTGAACCTGGAAACCCCGTGGGGCAGGGAACAGAGCACACAGCACAGAGTCTACGAGCCTCATGACAAGGGGAAGGGCTACAGGGAGGAATCCTATGGGTATGCAAATAAGGATCAGGCCCCGAGGTTGGCTCACTGGCACACTCCCAGGTTCTCCTCTCAGGCCTCGCTCTCCAGGGAGGCCCTGGAGAGATCAAGAGACAAGCTGCTAGGAAACAGCTTGGGAGTGTTTGTGTGCACTTGTGGGTGCTACAGCTACCTGGGCATGAGAAAGCTGGGAGCCTTGCCTGTTCCTCTTTGGATCCAGTCTCACCATGGTCACCCTAAGAACAAGAATGATCAGATGGGGAATGTCCGCAGCCCTGAACAGCCCTTCCCCATACCCTCTGCCCAACATATGCAGAGGCCATGTTTCCTGGGACACCAGGAAAACCCTGAGATATGACAGAACACAAAAGGGTCACACAGGCCCACGGCATCCCAGGAAAGATTCCTATGTAAACATAATGGCCTCTGTTGCTCCCAAGTCCTAAAACTTCCCTGGAAGTTTAGGAGGGCCAACTGACCTAGGTAGGCCTGGAGGGCCTTGGACACCAGGTTCCATGATCACCCTTGGGCCATCATAACCCTGTGGAGAATGCAGCCAGCATCAGGATGCTGAGACCCCAGAAAAGAGTAGGGCCATATCCCACAGGGTCAGTCAGGGTCAAGAGGTTGCAGATAACTCCAGCACTCACTTCTCTCTCAGGGGCACCTGGATCCCCCTTTTCTCCCTAAGGAAGACAAGGATGCTTCAGACATGGCCCAAATCTGAGGCCAGAGCAGATCCCAAGTGAGGGACCTTATCTTCCTCCCATCTTCTCCAGGATCCCAGGTTCTTTCTGTGGGCAGAGGACTCACATTAGCCCAAACGTTCACTGGCATCTGACTGCAACACACTGTCTTGGCAGATTTCAGATGACTGACTGTATGTCTGTGCCAGGGGAACTCTGAGTGTCCTGAAGCATGTACTGTCACTATCTGAGTGAGCTGCTTCAGGTCTAAGGGTGTGCCCACATGGGCCTGCTTACCTCTGCATGGACCTGCACATATGTCCTCCTGTCTCTAGCTCTCCAGATATAACTTGACATCTATGCACGAGTGTCCACATGTCCTAGGGGTGTTTGTATCCACTGTGTCTAAGCATGTATACTCATGGTCTGTGTGTCCTGGTCTGTCTGCACATCTAGGACCATGGGAACTGGGAACTGTTTGTCGTGGCATCTGTTTGCAAGTCCTGTGTGTATCTCAATGTGTATGGCCACATGTATGTGGATGACTGTGCACATAAAGACATGTATCAGCATGTCCTGGCACATGTCACATGTTAGAGTCATGGATGTCTGTCTCACCATGGCTCAGCACAGATCCACATGCAGTATTGGCTCTGTGGTTTAGCATACATGTGCGCATCTGAGTCTGGGTGTAAGTGTTTGGGCATCAACATGTCTCAGATTGCTCTGAATGTGGCTTCATGTCAGTGTGTCTGTACTTCCTGACCTGTCTGTGACTCTTCACTTTTTGCCTGAGGCTGTGGGTTATTTCTGCACATGTCAGCTCATCTGGGCACAAGTTGGCCCGTCCACCTAATCCACTATGTATCGGTAAGGCTGCCTGTGTGTGTACACAGAAATACGATGCTGCCCTTGCAAATTCCATTCCTTTTCCCAGTTCAAGACTGCCTATGTGTGCACACAGAAATATGTTCCAAGATGCATGTGTATGTCTGCACTATATATGCAGGTGTTGTACATGTCTGTGTGTGTCTACCCATGTGCCTCAGGTGTTAGTGCACATCTGGGCTGTGTGTACTTGCTAGCTTTTATTGGCAGGTTTCACCATGGCTGCCCTGGACACACTCACGTTTTTTCCACTCAGGCCCGGTTTGCCATCCTCACCTGGCTTTCCCTGTGGGAACAGATCTTTGATCAGATGTCAGGACTGGTGTGAGGGTAGTAAGGGAACAAAGAGGTAGCATAAAAGCCTGGACTCACCGGTGCTCCAGTGGGGTCAGAGGGACCAGGGGGCCTCTGTTCTCCTCGGAGGCCTAGAAGCCCCTGGAAAAATTCTTTGCTTAGATTGAGACGGCCTCTGAGATATCCCTTGAGGCACACCCCATGGACTGGGAGAACCCCACTGAGATCTTCCTCCAGTTTAGAGACCCCAGGTTTGGGGGATCCCATTGAAATTCCCTCAGATAAAGACCTCATGCGTTAGAGGGGCCCCTCTGCTAAGATTCCCAATGGAAGAACCTCCAGAACTTAGGGGGGTTATTAAAATCTCCAAGACAAAGAATGTCAGAAAGGAGACTCTACTAAAACCTGTTTACCAGGGACTGACCCCCACACACTATCACTGTTGCTGTGATTATAATGCCCTGACTGGAGCTGATGCTGACTCCTGAGCTGCTCTCTGTACCAGCATCTCCCCCTCACTTATGTCTCTTCCTGGGTCACCAGATTTGCCCAAAGCACCCTGAGGAGAGACTCAAAGTCAGTTGATCATAGTCACGGGGTCAGGGGCACCGACCGCTGACACGGACACTAGTTCTTGTGAATCCCAGGCTCGCCTGGCAGTAACATGGCCCACCCAGGCAGGTCGTTGGGAAAAGATACAGAAAACAACTCTGGCTCCAGAGCTCATCAAGGTCAAGACCACTTAGATGAGTCGGGGTCTAGGGCCTTCATGTGAAGGGTAAAAGGAAGAGAAAGATCAGGCAGTGACTACATGACTCACATGCAGCCCAGGAGGCAGGGCTCCTGGTTTGCCAACCAGTCTGCTCTGGCCATTCAGCCCAGGGGGTCCCTGGTCACCATGAGGAAAGCAGTGGTAAGAAGTCTCAAAGGCATAGATGGATCTGCAAGTCTAGGCTCATATCCTGAAAACCCTCCACACCCTCTCATCTTTTCTCCTGCTGAGCCTCAGACACCTTGGTCCCCCTGGAGGGAACAGGATCAGATTAGAGATGAAGGTAACAGAGGGACATAGGCTGAGAGAGCAAACAGCATCACTCACCAGTGGACCTGGGGGTCCCCTAAACCCATCAATGCCCTGAAGATGGGGGTGGAAGAGATCAGAGCAGGCCCACACCACCACCACCCCAGCTGGGGGCCAACCACACTCACCCTTTCCTCAGAGAGGTCAGAGTCATGCTTGAGTCCTCGGGGACCCTCTTATCCATGGTTCCAAGTCTCTCCCAGTGGCAGAGAAGCTTGCTGAGGCAACAGCCCTTGAGCCAAGGCATGCATGAGGCAAAATCTGTTGTGGGGGGCAACGGGAACTTTCTCCACCCACAGACCCCAGTACCTTCTCTCTGACTCTAAGTCCTGTGTCCACCTGTGGGGAAAATGACCAGGGAGAAGAATGGCTCAACAAGAGAAAGAGGGACTGGTGAGGGGAGATAGTGTCCATGAAGGGCTATAGGATCCATGAGGGTATCAGAGGGGCAGTGGGGAAAGTGGGAGTCAGTAGAAGGAATATAGAGCCAAGGGTAACAGGGGCAAGGTGACAGAGATGACAGAGGAGCAGACAAGCTCAGCCTTTACCAGCCGTCCAGGGGGTCCTGGGGAACCCTGGCAAAGGAGATGATTATCCTCAACAGGAGCCTTGACGACTCAGGGTACTGCTCAGGTTTGCCCCAGGCTTAAACTCAGCTCCAAAATTCATTGCAGTGTCCCAGTGCCAAACCCCAGAAGGCAGACCAGGCCCAAGGGTGGCCATCGATGCTTCCCATTTGAAATTCTAGGCCCTTCGTATGGACACTGACCAGAAACTGGCATCAGCACCCCATCCATCCCTGAGCCCAGAACACCAGCACTACTCACCAGCTCCCCACGTTCACCCTTGGGTCCAGATGGTCCAGGGCTGCCCTAAACAAAGCCAGGGGTCAGGGTCACTCAGGGTAGGCAGCAGTTTGGGGGAGTTATGGAAGCACCATGAGACTCATGGAGATCCTAGTGGCCTTTGGGGGTTGGGATGCAGGGGTCACAGCAAGTGAAGATTGTGAGGGTTTAGCATTTTAGGGTTGGGGTGGCAGGACCAGGGGCTGGGAACTGGATGGCTGGGAGGTTGAGGTCGGGTGAGGGGTCAGCGGCTGGGACTCACGTTTCGCCCATCCTCTCCAGGATCTCCCTGGTCTCCCTTCTCACCCAGAGGCCCCCGAGCTCTAGGTGCCCCCTGAGAAGAGCAGCTTGTTTGAGACACACCACCTCTGTATTTTGCAGTTTCTGCCATAACCCCTCCACTCCCCCAAGTTCCCCCACCACCCCCAAATCCAAGCCAGAGTTTCCCATCATCCCATGTATCCCTGTAGATTCCCATCCCCCCCCCAATCCCCTCAGAATTTCCCATCACCATCATGCCTACTTTTAAGGAGCTCTTCCACCCCTTCACCTTATTTCTGTCTGCCAAGACTCACCCGAAGACTCCACTCACCCACTTTTCAGGACAAACCTAAGTCACCCTGGTGATGGAGAGAAATATCACATGTGCAAGTGAGTTAGAATCTAACTAACTCAGGGAGTGGGGACAGAGAAGGACCTGGGCATCATCTGGGCAGGAAGAAGAGGGATTGGGTGGACTGGATGACCTGATAGAGCCCCAGCCCACAGGGACACCAGCTCAAGGGTAAAGGATAAGGAACCACAGTGGGGAGGAGTCTTCCCAGGGGATCCTTGTCTGCTTTCTCTCCAACTTCACCCTGTGAAACATGAGAGTCAGCTCTGGCCCTGTGAGACATGAGGCTGGCAACAACCCTACCCTCCTGCCCAACACCTCAACTCCAACCTCTGACATCTTGCCGTCGGTGGCGCACAAGTCCTGGAGAGCCAGTCAGCCCAGAATCTACCTTCTTTCCAGGAGGCTCTGAGTCACCCTGTGGAGGAGGCAAGAGTGGGGTGATGCAGGACACGCTCAACAATCAGCCCTCGAGGAGAGGTGACCCTAGAAGACTTGAGGTGGCCCATGGTCACAAGTACTCACCAGGGGTCCTACTCTGCCAATGAGGCAAATGGGGCCCTGAAGAGGGTGGGAAAGGGGCAAGACTTAGTTGGGGTCCCAGACACCACCTCACTTCCTTCTATCCTATCCCTCATCCCCACATTTACTCACCTGGTCTCCAGGGTCTCCTTTGAGGCCAGGGTCTCCAGGAAGAACCAAGCTAGGGTCCTATGGGTGGAAGGATAAGAATTAGAAAGGTACAACCTTCACCTGCCCCACCCTAAACAGTTTCCCTTCACTTACCGGTAGCTCCTCTGGGCCCAGTGGGCCCCACATCTCCCTGGAAGTTTCAAAGACCACAATGTTAGTCACAGGCTCCAATAAACCCATGACCCAGCAATCATGCCACAGCCCTGTGACCTCCAAGTGTCAGACACAGGCCCTATGACCTTACTCCAACACTGAGATCACCTCTCCTCATCCACACCAGACTTACTTTCTCTCCTTTGGCTCCAGCACCAGAAGGTCCCTGAACACCAATACGATAGACACAGCATGGCCCCATCTGAGGAGTATAGGACCAAATGTCTCAACAGGAATGGGGGTTATATAAAATTAGAAGTCATAGAGCTCAGTATTTGCACAGAAGTCACAGGGTCATCACTGAGAGCAGGGTAAGCATTACACAAAATGGGCTGACACAAAGAGCTCATTACTAGCTGGGTACAGTGGCTCAAGCCTATAATCCCAGCACTTTGGGAGGCCGAGGCGAGAGGATTGCCTAAGATCAGAGGTTGGAGACCAGCCTAGGCAACTTGGCGAGATCTCATCTCTACAATAAATCAAAAAATTAGCCAGGCATGGTGGCATGTGCCAGTAGTTCCATTTACTTAGAAGGCTGAAGCTGAAGGATCACCTGAGCCCAGCAGGTTGAGGCTGCGGTGCCCGTGAGCATGCCATTGCACTTCAGCCTGGGTGACAGAGTGAGACTCCAACTCAAAATAAATAAATAAAAGCTCATAATCTGAATGGTGGTCATGGGGTCACAGGAGAACCACCAGGAGTCTGGAGGCAAGTGACAGCATAGGGAGAGCCACAAGCTCCAAGCCTGCCCAGGGTCCCAAGGGTTGAAGAATCACAGCCCAGAACACTGGTTTACAGGTGGGTCACTGCTCAAGAGCTGTGCTGTGCTTGGAGTCCCATCTTCCCTTCACTCACCACCACTGCAGGGTCCCCGGGGCGACCAGGCTCCTCCTGTGGAGCAAAGGTAGGGGCAGGGGTAGGTCAGAGATCCACCTAGAACCCAACCTGAGGAGAGACCCACCTGCCACATCCCTGGTACCAAGTGGAACAATCACCAGCCTATGACCCACCTTCTCTCCTTGGCAGCCAGCAGGTCCTGGTGGCCCCTGTACATGGAGAAAGTGTGAGCCCGGGAAGGGAGGAATACACAAAAGTCACCCTCCTGGTCCCACCATAGTAACAGACTCACTTCAGGACCCTCAACTCCAGGATGTCCAGAAATACCAGGTAGCCCTTGGAGAAGAAGGATGAAGTGCTGCTCCAGGTTGGTAGAGGAGGGGGGATTATGAGCAAACAAGAGGTTGGGGATGGGGCTGGGGGTGTTAGGGAAGGCTGGGATTTAGGTTGGCGGTCTAACTCATCAGGAAAACAGAGATCAGGTCAGTGAAAGTCAAGGTCAATTTATCAGGGTCAGAGGTCAAAAACCAGGTCTCTGGAGTTGAGGGTTAGCTCCTGCACGGCAGTGATAAGGAGTCATGTGAGGAGGGGTGAGTGGCAGGGGCAATGGGGGTCAAGAACAAAAAGTCAGAACTGGGAGGGTCATAGAGCCTGTCAGCTGACCACGACATTACAGTCAGTGAGCTTACCTGGGGCCCTGCAGGGCCTGGGGTCCACATTCACTATGGTGGAACAGAAGAGGTCAGAGTTGAGTCTGGCTAAGAAACTCCAGGACTCTGAGAGCCCCCTAGGCCACACTTACCTTCTCTCCAGTCTTACCCAGGGCCCCTGTCAGACCCTGGTCATCCTGAGGAGAGACAGAGGAAAGGGGCCTTCATGATCAAACTCCAAACAGTGTGTCTCACACTGCAACCATCCCCTCTGGAACCACAACCTCTGACCTGGAGAACTCTTCTCTCCTGGTCTTCCAGCCTTCTCTAACACCGTCGGGGCTCCAGAGTAGCACCCTTCACACCTTACTCCCCAAGTGGTTACTCACTTTGGGATCAATGGCTCCAGGATGTCCCTGTGGACCCTGAAAGGGGTGAATTTGGGGGTTCAGAGATTTGGTGTGGGCATAAGGATAGAGTAGTGGTTGATAGTTGAGGTTGGAGCCAGAGATATGCCCACCATCCTCAGAACCCCTAGCTCATACACTCACCTGCTTACCCAGGGTCCCAGGTGGTCCTGGGAGGTCTGGAGCTCCATCCTCATAGTCATCCTGAAGGAGGAACACATGAGTGGGAAGATCCAGGAAAAGCTCTAGACCCCAGCATCCAGCCTCCTGCCCCAGAACTGGGACACCAAGAGGTCGGGTTTCCTACCTTTTCTCCTTTTTCTGCAGGGATGCCAACTGGGCCTTGGGGTCCAGGGCTTCCAGGAAGACCCTAGGAGGAAGTGAGTACAGATGAGAGTCCAATGCCCAACTAGCAACGCAGTAGAGTCCCTGGTCCCTCTAGCCACATCCCTGAGCAGGATCCCCAAATGAGTCTCAAGTCCTCTTCACCAGCAGCCCGGGCTCCCCAGGAGCAGTGCCACCATCACTTGATTCAGGGGAACCCTGAGAGAGAACAGTAGTTCAGGGGATTGTCAGAGGAATCTGTCTCCAAGCCACCCCTAGTACATCTTGTCCCTCACTTCCCTTTTCCCCACGATCGCCTTTGTCACCCTGGAAGACAGATTATAATTCCATGACCCTGAACCTCACCTCCCTCCTAAAGGTACCAGGAAGGATAAGTAAGGGTCATGGGGTCCAACTAGATTACAAGGCTCATGGGGGAACTTAGGAGTCATGGTGGGGCATGGGCATGGTCAAAGGGTCACATGGGTTTAGAGCAACAGACAGTGCGTAGTGGGCTCAAATGGGGTCACTAGGTCTCTGAATCACGTGGCAATCATAGGCTGTCACCTCCACAGCTGTTCCAGGAAGCCCTGGGGAACCCCGGGCCCTGGGGGCCCCAGTGGTCCACAAGGTCCATGGGGGCCCTGATGGAGGAAACAACATATAAGTGGCAACCCCACAGAGTCCACTCTTGCCTCCCTCTTGTTTTTGCCCCCACCACACATCATTTGTCCCCTCTTACCCTGGATTTACCAAAGGCCCAGGGTCCTCTTTCTGCTCAGGAAGCCCAGGTCCAGGCTCCAATGTTCTTTCCAGGAGGCCCCTGTAGGGGCAGAGAGCAGTGGGCAGGATTCAGGGTTTGGGAGCATTGAGCTGAAAGAAGCCTCAAAGGTGCCCCAACTATTCCTTATTACACCCTAGGCCCTGCACAGGGTCTGACCCAGGGCAACTGTGCTCCTCTCTGGGACCTCCTGGTAGCCTCCCTTCCCCCTTCACCTACCAGCTCCCCCTTCAGGCCTCGAGGCTCTCGTTCTCCCTGTGGACAAAACAGAGCAGAGGGTGAGCCCCGGTAGGCCAATATTGTACCACCGCCTCCGGCTCCCTACCCTGTGGAAAGAACTCTGGACAGACCATGGGAGAGTAATAAAGGGATGGTTCCTTACTGGTTCCCCACAAGGGTCAGGCCACCTGAGGAGCCCAGTAAATGGAGGCCAGAGTCAGAATAGACAGAACCACTCCATCCACTCAAGCAAAGTGTCCACCATGACTCACAAGGGCAAGTCTTGCTCGCCTTCGGACCAGGGGTCCCAGAGGTCCCAGGGGTTCTGGGTTGGCAAGGGCTGCCTGGAAGCCCTTCTGCTCCAGGGAATCCCTGGAGAGGCAAAGATGTCAGGGCAGGAAGGGACCTCTCCCCATGCCCCTGATTTGCTGGAGGAGCCTTACTCCATCAAAAAGGGACTCCCTACCCCCCAGGTCCCTAGTTATTGAAGATGAAACAGTGGGGCAGAGAAATGGCCGTTCAGAGCTTCATGGAGCCCAGTCCCACGCACAAGGGCAATGACAAGGCAGAGGGCCTTTCGCACCTCTGGGACTAAGAAATGCTACTCAGGCTCAATGGGGGATCACGAGGCCCCATGGGCTCCTCCACTTCAGAGCTTCCCCCATTGTCTCTGGTGTGGTTTTGGTTTATAAGAAATACCCTGTGATTCTAAGTCTGCTTCTTCCTTCTCTCTTCTAAAAACCCTGAGAAAACTTTAAGGAGTGCCTTAGGGAACTCAATGGTCTTCACACTCACCATCTCGCCCTTTGCAACGGTACTTCCAGGGGACCATAGGGGGTCAGGAGCACCGGTCCTGCCCTGGGAGAAGAGAGCAGATAAGGAGGTAGTAAGCCAGTCAGGGCACAGGGTCAGGTATGAGGACACTCACCGGAAGACCAGGGTCACTTGTCCTTTCAGGCCCTAGGAAGGGTGATCAGTGAGCCCTGAGTTGCCAACTTCTTGGGCCCTGCTGACCCTCAGCTCATCCTCTATATCCCACAGGGCCACTCACACTCTTTCCAGGTTCCCCCTTCTGGCCCTGGAGAAAGACACGTCACACGAGGGTCAGAGTGCCTGGCCCCAGGTTGACATTCACCAACCCTCTCCACCCTGGACACTTACCTTTGGACAATTCACTGAGCAAGGCTCTGCCTGGGGCTGTGGACACAGGGTCTTTTTGAGGCTGAGCATTTCTACCAAGAACCCCCAGACCCCATCTTCTCTACCACCTAATCCCCCAGAGGCCTCTTCTAAACCTGAGGAGCCAAGGATGCCTGACACAGGGCTGCTGCCAGTCCACCTACTGCCTGGTCCAGGCTCAGACTATCATCCACCGTGAAGAAGGCCTGACAGCGTCCATGCCTGGCACCAAGAGATGCAACTGCTCTGGGTCAGATCCCACCAAGCCCAAGATCACCACGTTGATCCCTGAGGAGGAGTCCAGCAGCCTGCATTACAGCCCTGTTGGAGCCACATCTATTCTCAAGCCTCATCCCCATTAGCACTACTTTTACCAGCAGCATGGGTCTTGCATGGGGCCGGATATGTCATCTCTCAAGGGCTCATTCACTAGCAGAACCATTACCCCTGGCATGTGCTGGCAGCGCCTAGGAGCATCTTGTGCCAATAAGTATCTGTGAGCTGTGAGGTCACTGTGGATGATGCATAGTCAATTGTGAGGTAGTTCTGTGTGGACAGGCTGTGCCTGGGAGGAAGGACATGTCAGAATCCTGGGACCCGAGGCTCCCAATAGGTAGCCCCAGGAGTCCACGCCTATTGCAGTCTTCACCCAGGCTGCTCCCCCTTGGGTCCATATAGGGAATGTCACAGATCTTTTGCAAGATCATGCCATGGTCATGGGAGCTATTAAGCAGGAACAGTGGGGAGGGCCGGTGACTGTAGGACAGCAGGCCAACCTGGGGTAATTGGGGGAGGGACACAGAACCTGGGAAGAATGACAGAGAAGGGATAGAGGAGCACAGGGTCTGGAGAAATACAGGGATGCATGGGTATGTGTGACTAAACCTGAACAATTTATCAGGGGATCAGCAATGATGGTCAGAGAGGGAGCGAAGACCCAGATGAGATTTGGAGCCTCGGGGAGACTTGGGAGAAACCTATGGTGGGGTCAGAAGGTGGTGGTATCTGGTATGGAGTCTGGGTAGGGAGGAGCAGGGGGAGGTAGGGAATCTGACTGTCTCTAGGGCCAAACCTGGATTGCCTGTGGCCCAAAAGGCCTAAGGGCAGTCACCAGCTGCTCCAGGACCTGCCTCACAGACTCTTCATGGTGAGAATTGTCTCAAGTGGCATACAGTAGGAACACTGCATCCACCAAGCCATGGGGACACATGGCAGGAAGGAGGCCAACTTACTGAAGTGGGTGCCCATCCAGCCATCCCCTTAGGCACTTCTCACTGTGCCTATCATACCTGGGATCTGTGTAACAGAGGTCTCAGGATCCGGCATGCCCTCCTGGACAGGCGTCAAGGAGAAGATATAAGAGACATCAGGCTCTAGCCATGTTACCCGCCAGGAGCTTGAGGTCCCTGGAAGTGTCTGTGGGGTCCCAGGCACTTCTGCAGAGGACAGAACTTGGTTAAACAGAAGGTTCCCCATGGAACCTCAACCTCCAGCCCACCCCAACCCTGTCCTCCCCCTCACCCTGGCCAGGGCCTCTGAGTGGGTGCCAGGATAGGATGTGGCGGGATGACCCAGACACTGGGTTCCAGGCCAGAGTCACAGAGTCAACTGAGGTGTTCACCACATGTAGTTCAGTGCAGGAAATAGGAGGTGACTCTGGAGGAATGAAAGATCGGGGATCAGAGGCTATATCCTAAGAACCCAGAGGGGAGAGAACCGAGAACTAGATAGGTCAGTGTAAGTAACCTGAGAGGGAGGTGGCCAGTGCCTCAGAATAGGCAGTGTGGGCACTATGAGGTCACTGTGGGGATGCATAGTCAATTGTGGGGTGGTTCTGTGTGGACAGGACAATCACTAAGCAGTGATGGAGTGAGCAGCTGGAGCAGTCAGGAATATACAGCAGGACAGTGTAGCCAATGAGTTGGGACAAGCAGCTGAGTGGGCTCCACTTACCAGTCCTCACAACCACAGAGGCAGGGACCCCATCCACACCAGTCACCTGGATCCTCACATGCACTGTATACTCAGAGAACTGAGATCCCAGGGTTTGTCTGACTAAAGATCCATGAGAGGTCATGCTGGGTTCACCCAGGGACAGGGGTTGAGGGTTTCAGAAGTCACCCCAAATCTGGGGTACAGGAAATCAGGATGGGATATGGGTGGGGAGGAACACACCAAGGTGAGGCAGGCCCTCTGGGCTTTCCAGTACGTGCAGTCACCTCTGTGGGGGGCCCTTCTCCAGCAGATCCCAGGATGGTCAGCCTCATGCAGTAGAGTGTCACTGGCTCCAGTTCATCCAGGTAGTAGTTGCTGAGCCCAGGTCCCATGATCCAGGACTATTCCTGGCCACCTAGGGCAGGCATGAGGCTTGGGGTCAGGAACATATGGGAGGATGATACCTCCCTGTATTAATGGACCCACCCATCTCACTGCCCCCCCATCACCTCACTGACTGACTGCTAATGGTGTCCACCTTCCTGATTGACCTCCTTCATTCTTGTTTACTTACCCCCTTTACTGACCCATCCCCACTGACTCTCAGTGACCTCATGGATTCCCACCCACCTTATTGATCTTACCTACTGTCACTGATTCTGTAGACCCCAATGAGACCCCACCCACCCTCACTGACCTCGATCACCTCGTTGACTCTGCTCCCCCCGCCAGTCTTCTCCTGGGGCACCTCTCACCTTCCAGGTGGATCTCTCATAAATAGATTAATGCCTTCCATGGGGTGGTTGGTGAGTATTAGTTTACTCCAGAACTAGTTGTTTAAAAGAGCCTGGCACCTCCCCCCTCTCGCTTTCTCGCCAAGTGAACTCTGCACAACTGGCTCCCCTTCGCCTTCCTCTATGAGTAGAAGCAGGCTGCGGCTCTCACCAGAAGCAGATGCTGGCACCATTCTTCTTGTACAGCCTGTACAACTGTGAACCACATCAACCTGTTTTCTTTTTCTTTTTTTTAATTAAGTTGGATTTATTAAAGAAAAAAAAAATATGTTGTGAAGGGCACAACAGGCAGAACAGCAGCAAGAGTGCCTGCTGTCTGCTGCCTACCACTTTTCTCTAGAAATCACCCAGCCTCAGATATTTCTTTTTTATTTATTTACTTATTTTTTTGAGACAGATTCTCACTCTGCCCAGACTGGAGTACAGTGGCGCCATCCCAGCTCACTACATCCTCTATCTCCTGGGTTCAAGTGATTCTACCCAGCTCAGCCTCTTGAATAACTGGGACGATAGGTGTGCACTACCATGCTCAGCTAATTTTTGTAGCGACAAGGTTTTGTAGCGACAAGGTCTCCTCACTTTGTTGCCTAGGGTGGTCTTAAACTCCTGGGATCAAGTGATTCTCCCGCCTCAGACTCCCAAAGTGCTAGGGTTACAGGCGCAAGCCACTTGCCTGACCAGGTTCCTTCATAGCAACACAAATGAACTCAGACAGTGGGCATGAAAGATGGCTCAAGAATATGTTTTTAAAAAATAAACCAGCCAGGCATGGTGGCTCATGCCACCATGGGAGGCTGAGGTGAGAGGATTACCTGAGCCTAGGGATTAGGATCAGCCTGAGCAACTTGGTGAAACTCTGATGCTAAAGAAATAAACAAACAAACCAAAGAATACATTTTATTTTATTTTTTGAGTAGGTGTCTCACTCTGTCGGACAGGCTGGAGTGCAGTGGCATGCTCACAGCCACTGCAGCCTCGACTTCCTGAGCTCAAGTGTTCCTTCCGCCTCAGTCTTCCACCATGCCAGGCTAATTTTTTTATTTATTGTAGAGATGAGGACTCACCAAGTTGCCTAAGCTGGTCTTAAACCTGTGGGCTCAGGCAATTCTCTCACCTCAGCCTCCCAAAGTGCTGGGATAATAGGCAGGAGCCACCACACACAGCCAGAACACATTTTTTTTTAAGTTAGAATCTCACTCTGTCACACAGGCTGGAGTGCAGTGGCAAGCTTACGGCTCACCACAGCCTCAACCTGCTTGGCTCAGATGATCCTTCTGCCTCAGCCTCCCATGTAGCTAGGACTACAGGTGTGTACCACCATGCCTAGCTAATTTTTTTATTTACTGTAGAGACGAGGTCTTACCATGTTGCCCAGGCTTGTCTGACACTCCTGGGATCAGGCACTCTTCTCGCCTCAGCCTCCCAACCTGCTGGGATTCAGCACTTGGTCTCACCAGGTTCATTTTATAGTACCCGAAAAATTCAGGTTTCTTTGGGTTTTCTGAGTTGGAGTCTCATTGTTTCACTCAGGCTGGAGTGCAGTGGCACACTCATAGCCACTGCAGCCTCGACCTGCTGGGCTCAGGTGATCCTTCCACCTCATCCTTCCGAGTAGCTGGAACTACAAGTTTGCGCTACCACACCCAGCTTATTTTTTGATTTACTGTAGAGACGAGGTCTCACCAAATTGCCCGGGCTGGTCTCAAACCCGCGGACTCAGGCAATCCACACACCTTGGCTTCCCAAAGTGCTAGGATTACAGGCTGAGACACCGAGCCCAGCCTGTAAAGAAAATTTATAAAGCAATCAAAGGATCTGAGCACAGACTAGGTATTTATTTATTTAATAGTAATTTTTTTTTTATTTGGAGTCTCTGTTGCCCAGGCTGGAGTGCAGTGGTACCGCAGCCTCGACCCACTGGGCTCAGGCAATCTTTCCGCCTCAGCCTTCCAAGTAGCCAGAATTACAGGCGGGTGCTACCACACCCGGCTAATTTTTTTTCTTTTTGATTTATTGTAGAGACAAGGTCTCACCAAGTTGCCCAGGTGGGTCTCGAACCTGTGGGCTCAGGCAATCCATTTGCCTCGGCCTCCCAAAGTGCTGGGATTACAGGCTGAGCCACCGAGCCTGGCCATATTTAATAGTAATTATTATTATTAATTATTTTTTTGCAGAGACGAGGTCTCACTATGTTTGCCAAGCTGGTCTTGAACTCCTGGCCTCAAGCGATACTCCTGCCTCAGCTTCTTAAAGTGCTGGTATTACAGGCATGAGCCACCATATCTGGCCCAGACTAGATATTTAATAACTACTTTTTAAGGTTTCAAAATGATTATATGGTTATATTAATGAATAAGAGCCTTCAACTTACTTTTAGAGATTCATTCTGAAATGGAACATTATGTCTGAATTTGCTTTAAAATAACACAATGGGGATGGGGATGGGATAATTGAAATAAGACTGGCATAAATTGAACGTTGTTGAAGTTGATATTGGATATATGGGGATTCTTTCTAATATTCTCTTAACTTTTATATATAATTGAACATTTTCTAGAAGGAAGTTAAAAAAACAAAACAGGAGCAGGATCAGCCCACTGCTATCACCATTCCAAATATTGGAAGCCCGAGAGGCAGGCCCACTCAATAAAGAACCAGACACGGACATTCCATTTACCTCTCACTTCATCTTGCCAAAGCAATAATATGAAGCAGAAACCCAAGGTATGTAAACTGTGAAGGCAAAACAGCCTTCCTCATCCTTATTTCAGAGGATATGACAGCTCACAAGAAAATCCAAAAGCATTGACTGAAAATTACTAGCGTAAAAGATACCAGAAACAGTTCCCCATGACCACCTGCCCAATCCTCCCTTCCTGATACTCTGCAGTCTGGGCCTCTGTAGCTCTCAAGGCCTCCTGAACGTCCATGTGCTCTCTTTCTGCCAGCTCTGCCTTGTCAGCTTACACATGGCCAAGTTTCCTTCAACTCTGAGCCCCTTTTCCTCCCACTCACTTCCCCACCCACTCCCACTGGGATCTGGCTCCACTAGGCTCTTGCCAAGATCTCCAGTACCAGTGTTATGACATCCCAGTAGTCAGTTTGGAGCCTGGCCTCATTCCCCTACCCTGTAACATCTCGCCCCACTGACCACTGCCTCCTGTCTGCCTCAACTTCCATGTCTCCCACCGTTGTGTTTCTCTTCCACCTCACTGGACACCCATCTGTAGCCTCCTCCATAGACCCTTAAGTGCTGGGGCTCCCAGAGCTTTGTCCTGGGCACTACTTCTCCACCCTCCACCACCTCATCCATTCCACAGTTTCAAGAACCATACCTGTTGGGGGAGATGCTTAAGCCTCAACTCTCCTCAGAGATCAGTTTGCCTTCTGGGTATCTGCTGTTGCACAGCTCCCAGAAACTTCTTCCTTCCATTCAGTACATATTTACCAAGCATCTACCATGTAAGAGCAAAACAGACATGGTTCCTGCCCTCGTGTGAGCTTCTCTTCTTCCTTGCCCCAGAACCCACCCCAGTGGTTGGAAACTTTCGGTGCTTTTCTTTTTAACCCCACAGGTTCTGTCACTTCTCCACTAGAATCTTAAGTCCCAGAACCTGCCCCAGTTTTTGGCAGACCATGTGCTCATAGAAATATGTGATTGCCTGAGCCCGCGAGTTCGAGACCCGCCTGGGCAGCGAGACCTCATCTCTACAATAAATCAAAAAATCAGCCGGGCGTAGTAGTGCATGCCTTAATTCTGGCTACTTGGAAGGCTGAGGCGGAAGGATCGCCGGAGCCCAGCAGGTCGAGGCTGTGGTGGCCAAGAGCAGCCACTGCACTCCAGTCTGGGCGACAGAGTGAGACTCCAACTCAAAAAAAATAAAAAGAAAGAAAGAAAGAAATATGTGATGAATAAACAAAGAAACATCCCTCAGACCCATCCACTCTCTGCCCCTGCCACCACCCAAGTTTCCGAGGTTATCACCTTACCAGGATGCTGCAAGTACCCACAAGTAGTCTCCCGTCTCCAGCTGGTCTCCCACCTCACCCCAACAAAACCATTCTCAGCACTAGCTGGTCATCAGGGATGGTCTTTCAAAGATTCAGATCTGAACCTATAAGGGGCATCTGCTTCAGGCAGTGGTAAACTTGTTTCATACCAATAGTCCTGGAAGTGTAGTGAGAATCTTTACAGAGAAAGACAGGACACTGAGGCCACTTTGCCAGGAAATAGCATTTATTTGTGAAGGCACCAGCTCAGCAGATTCGCATCCAAAGGCTGAGCCCCAAGTATGGGGGGGAATTGTCTTTTATATAATTTTAGCTTCCTTGTCCCCCAATAAGGCTTATATATTAGTAACATACTGGTTAATTGGGTATTTCATAGCTCAAGCTTACAGCAGAGTTATACTTGCGCATTACAGATTGGGGTCACATTCTTTTCTAATATGTATCATCCAAGAAAGTTCTTGTCTTATGGTGCTAGAAGAACTCTTTCATTATCCTGGGAAGGCTTTTACCTTATAAGACTTGGGGGAAGGGCTCCCTGCACATTCTATAATGCTAGAAAGGGATGCTCAAATCCCTTTCTAGCATTATAGAGCATCACTCTGGTTTAAGGGTTTGTGCTTCCATAACAGCATTACATGTGTTGCTGTTTGTTTTTTTTTTTGTTTTTTTTTTTTTGAGTTGGAGTCTCACTCTGTTGCCCAGACTGGAGTGCAGTGGCCACTCCCGGCCACCGCAGCCTAGACCTGCTGGGCTCCGGTGATCCTTTCGCCTCAGCCTTCTAAGTAGCCGGAATTACAGGCATGCGCTACCACGCCCGGCTGGTTTTTTGATTTACTGTAGAGATGAGGTCTCGCTGCCCAGGCGGGTCTCGAACCCGCGGGCTCAGGCAATCCACTCACCTCAACCTCCCAAAGGCGCGGGATTACAGGCTGAGCCACCGAGTCCAGCTGCTGTTTTTCTTTTTAACCATGATCTCAATGAGGCTGGAGACAGACCTTATAACTAAGGGAGCTAGACAGGGAAGGATTAGAAAAATTCCCAACATCATGTGTACAACGCCTATGAGGGTTTTAAATCCTCCAAAAGTTGAGAACCAACCTCCAAACAGTTCTTCAGAGTCCTGGCCCTTTTAGGTTTGGAATGGGACGTGAGCATTGGTGATTTTCTCTATGACCTTTCCCTCATCATCTATTTATAAGTAGCAGATGCTTAAGCTAAACTTTCCACAAACCCCTCCTTCAGAAGCAAGCAAGTAATCTAAAGCTAAGCAGATTTGACAAATGGCATTGCACATCTTAGTCTGCTGTTTGGCCAATATATTAAGGGTCTTTGCAGTTTCATTAGCTATAATTTCAACAACCACCTGTAATTGAATTATGTGGTTTAGCATGTAAGTGGGGTCCAGTAGCCCCAAGATCCATCCTGTGCCCAGGTAGCTGGACCATAGTATTGGATAATATGCTCTGGGGGCTATTCATTATCTTCTTTGTCTCCAACTTTTAGAGCACGTTGCTTTCTTTGGGAGTTCCAGGTTTTATATATTTGGACCCCCAATTGTTTTTCCTTTGCAAGTAAGAGTAGAAAAAAGAAAGGCTGAATAGACCCTAACACACAAGCTCCTGTCCAATCTGAAGGAAGTACAGTATAAGTTATTTTTCTACAGATCCAATATAGTCCATTTGGGGCCTACCGCCTGATGCTTGTGTTAATAGCGTTCCATGCCTGTCCGAGGTGGGGGAAGTTAGACGAAGGGTGAGGGTTTGGTTCAGGGTGATCTGGGGACCCCACCACTGAGTTTTCTTAGTCGTGGCATTATAATACCTTTGGCCTAAGCATGATAGACTTCCAACAGTAATGTTAAACTTCATTCCCCATTGGGCAAGACAATTTTTTTCTATAATTGAGGTTTTAAGTAGCCAAATTCCACTGGCAGGGCTGGGATACCCTGTTTCATTGTGGAGCTCATGGGGTTTCAGTTCTCTAGCTTCCCATGGCCGTTGATCTCCCATATTTGTTCCCCTACATACATAACAAGAGGAGATCTTTAGAGACTAAGCAATAGTTTCTGCCAAAGTTAGAAACATATTTCTAGTTGTAATGAAGAAGGAGGGGGACTTTTTCTATTTCTTTATAAAAGGAGTAAAAGACCTCATGGGAGGAGGCTTAGAGTGGGATTGTGACTCTTTTGACATATATTAGGGCTCCAGGGTCAAGACCTCATCCATGGATATGTATGCCAAGCTGATGGCCTGTTTTCCATCCCGGATTTTCTAGGTTAAAGATGGTAAAATTAATGGGATTTCAGGCTCCTGATTTACAAGTAGAGGTGGCAACACCCTTTTGAAGGAACACAACTTTACCTCAGTCTATCCAAGTGGCCCATGATACACAGCCCCAATGAGGACAAAATAATTCAGTTACACTATAACATGGAGACCACAATCCATTTGCAGGCTATTCACATAAATACTTATTACTGAGCCTATACTCCCTCTCCCAGGCTAGGCTTCCACATGATTTAGTACCAGTACTGTGGGTTACAGCATACCACCAGGTTTCATTCATGGCTGAGCAGGCATTAAAGAATACAAACACTGGTTGGTGGGGATCAGCGATTAGGGTTCAGTTAATTAAATATCCTTTCTCCTTAGTGTGATGGACCTTAGTCATTCTTCACTCGGGGGGTATTGTGGGTTGAAGCAGGTGTACTGATTCTCTTGCTGACAAATAGAATAGATTGTCTTATTATGCCTGCAGGTCCCTGAAATAGTTCCCTGGCATGAGAAATGGTTCTGGTAAAGGAGAGCCCAGGTAATTCCTTGACCTGACCTGGTTGTGCAAATACATGGGTTACATGAAGCAGAGGGATTTGAAATTACAAAGGAAACCGGGCTCGGTGACTCAGTCTGTAATCCCGTGCTTTGGGAGGCTGAGGTGAGTGGATTGCCTGAGCCCGCGCATTCGAGACCCACCTGGACAACTTGGCGAGACCTCATCTCTACAATAAATCAAAAAATCAGCCAGGCATGGTACCGCGTGCCTGTAACTCCGGCTACTCAGGAGGCTGAGGCGGAAGGATCACTGGAGCCCAGTGGAGCGAGGCTGCAGTGGCTGGGAGCGGCCACTGCACTCCAGTCTGGGTGACAGAGTTTAACCATTGCATTTGGTAGAAAAGGCCAAATGACACAGTGGGAAATGGAAAAATAAACCATGACATTCTCAGGTTAGCTGTGAGTACTTCGCATAAGCATGCCATTTTCTTCTTCCACGACTGCACAGAATTTCTTCA